>NC_083575.1:45212153-45512153 GCF_027579695.1 Neoarius graeffei | reverse complement strand
TGGTGCTTGAAAGTTTGTGAACCCTTTAGAGTTTTCTATATTTCTGTATAAATATGACCTAAAACATCATCAGATTTTCACACAAGTCCTAAAAGTAGATAAAGAGAACCCAGTTAAACAAATGAGACAAAAATATTATACTTGCTCATTTATTTATTGAGGACAATGATCCAGTATTACATATCTGTGAGTGGCAAAAGTATGTGAACCTCTAGGATTAGCAGTTAATTTGAAGGTGAAATTAGAGTCAGGTGTTTTCAATCAATGGGATGACAATCAGGTGTGAGTGGGCACCCTGTTTTATTTAAAGAACAGGGATCTATCAAAGTCTGAGCTTCACAACACATGTTTGTGGAAGTGTATCATGGCATGAACAAAGGAGATTTCTGAGGACCTCAGAAAAAGCGTTGTTGATGCTCATCAGGCTGGAAAAGGTTACAAAACCATCTCTAAAGAGTTTGGACTCCACCAATCCACAGTCAGACAGATTGTTTACAAATGGAGGAAGTTCAAGACCATTGTTACCCTCCCCAGGAGTGGTCGACCAACAAAGATCACTCCAAGAGCAAGGCGTGGAATAGTCGGCAAGGTCACAAAGGACCCCATGGTAACTTCTAAGCAACTGAAGGCCTCTCTCACATTGGCTAATGTTAATGTACATGAGTCCACCATCAGGAGAACATTGAACAACAGTGGTGTACATGGCCCATATGGAAAAGATGTAGATAAATCTTATAAAATTTGTATGTCCTTTGTCTGAAACTTGTATGTAAAGTATACAACAGTGAAACCAGATACAAGATCCTTAGTAAATTTGAACAAAATGAAACTTGTATGATTTGCGTATTTACCAGAACGATATGTGACAGTAATGCAAAAGTGGCCACTTTCAGGAGTAAATCATATTCCTTATATGATGCACAATACATGAAACATAAACTGAAGGTGATGGAAAGTTATAAGTTTCTTCTATTTCTTTTCCATATGGGAGGGTTGCAAGGAGAAAGCCACTGCTCTCCAAAAAGAACATTGCTGCTCGTCTGCAGTTTGCTAAAGATCATATGGACAAGCCAGAAGGCTATTGGAAAAATGTTTTGTGCATGGATGAGACCAAAATAGAACTTTGTAGTTTAAATGAGAAGCATTATGTGTGGAGAAAGGAAAACACTGCATTCCAACATAAGAACCTCATCCCATCTGTGAAACATGGTGGTGGTAGTATCATGGTTTGGGCCTGTTTTGCTGCATCTGGGCCAGGACAGCTTGCCATCATTGATGGAACAATGAATTCTGAATTATACCAGTGAATTCTAAAGGAAAATGTCAGGACATCTGTCCATGAACTGAATCTCAAGAGAAGGTGGGTCATGCAGCAAGACAACGACCATAAGCACACAAGTCGTTCTACCAAAGAATGGTTAAAGAAGAATAAAGTTAATATTTTGGAATGGCCAAATCAAAGTCCTGACCTTAATCCAATCAAAATGTTGTGGAAAGACCTGAAGCGAGCAGTTCATGTGAGGAAATCCACCAACATCCCAGAGTTGAAGCTGTTCTGTATGGAGGAATGGGCTAAAATTCCTCCAAGCCGGTGTGCAGGACTGATCAACAGTTACCAGAAACGTTTAGTTGCAGTTATTGCTGCACAAGGGGGTCACACCAGATACTGAAAGCAAAGGTTCACATACTTTTGCTACTCACAGATATGTAATATTGGATCATTGTCCTCAATAAATAAATGAGCAAGTATAATATTTTTGTCTCATTTGTTTAACTGGGTTCTCTTTATTTACTTTTAGGACTTGTGTGAAAATCTGATGATGTTTTAGGTCATATTTATGCACAAATATAGAAAACTCTAGAGGGTTCGCAAACTTTCAAGCACCACTGTATATCTGTGTTCAGATTTATATCCAAAGTGCATGTGACCTAAATCATAAGGTTTATCTTTAAATGCCACTAAAAACATTGGAAAAAAAACAGAAGTAGAACTGTCAGCTTATGGTGCGAATTAATCTAAACCAGGTTTCGAAATTCCACTTTGTAGTGAAGCAAGAAAACAATCATCTTATCCTGCTTTGAACCCAGGTCTACAGGGTGCCAAACCTGCACCCTGACCACAACACCAAAGAGCTAGGCTCATTGGTAGAGCAGTCAGAGCACATACTCAACTGTAGTGACGAGTACTCCGTCGCACAATTTTTTTTCGTACCTGTCACTGAGATTATCTAAAAATTTAATTGGTCTCATCTCATTATCTCTAGCCGCTTTATCCTTCTACAGGGTCGCAGGCAAGCTGGAGCCTATCCCAGCTGACTACAGGCGAAAGGCGGGGTACACCCTGGACAAGTCGACAGGTCATCACAGGGCTGACACATAGACAACCATTCACACCTACGGTCAATTTAGAGTCACCAGTTAACCTAACCTGCATGTCTTTGGACTGTGGGGGAAACCGGAGCACCCGGAGGAAACCCACACGGACACGGGGAGAACATGCAAACTCCACACAGAGGGGCCCTCGCCGGCCACGGGGCTCGAACCCGGACCTTCTTGCTGTGAGGTGACAGCGCTAACCACTACACCACCATGCTGCCTAATTGGTTTCATATCCCAAAATATAAACAAACTAGTAGACTAATTTAAACTACCATAACTCTAAACAGGAAGTTAGTAAGGACTGCCACAACTTCATGTTAATGAACATAGTATTTTATTTGTTCCACGAGCTTCATACCTGTGTCCTTCGTTCTCACACCTGCAGCATATGAAAGTAAAACACCCCCCTGGTGCATCCAGTGAGAAACCAGACACGATAGTCTAGTGTCAGAACAAGATGTCTTTTCTGGCAAACTTAAAAAAAAAAAAGTGAATCGTCCATCCATTGTCTGTAGCCACTTATCCTGTGCAGGGTCGCAGGCAAGCTGGAACCTATCCCAGCTGACTATGGTCAAGAGGCAGGGTACACCCTGGACAAGTTGCCAGGCTGACACATACAGACAAACAACCATTCACACATATGGTCAATTTAGAGCCACCAATTAACCCAACCTGCATGTCTTTGGGGGAAACCGGAGCACCCGGAGGAAACCCACCCAGACATGAGGTGAACATGCAAACTCCACACAGAAAGGCCCTTGTTGGCTGCTGGACTCAAACCCAGAACCTTTTAGCTGTGAGGTGACAGTGCTAACCACTACATCACTGTACCACCCAAAAGTGAATAGTGTGCCTCCTATTTGTATCGGTTTTTATATTTGTTTACAACACGTTATCTGTTTAGTCTGATTAACATATTCATATTCAGTCGCATCCCTAATGCAGGTCAAAAACCATCTGTGTCTTTCGTGTTGAAAATTCTTTGTTTTATTTCCATGGTAATGGATGTCAAAAGGTATTTACATGTGTTCAACTTCATGTTTAAACCCCAAGGAAACAGGGCATGGTGCACTTCTGTATTCCTGATTCATGACAAAAACATTTTAAATTTCAAAACATTTTTTTCCAACAACAAAAAAAATCAAATCTTACAAAAATGCTTGTATGTCAGTACAGAAACATATTACATAATACATCACTTTTCAGACAACAACAACAATAATAATAATAATAATAATAATAATAATAATAATAATAATAATAATAATAATAATGAATTCTGTCAGGTTTTACCTACAAAAACAGAAACAATTATGACAGTCAGTCTTCAGGAGAACTGTGGAAGATTCTTGAAGATGCTCAGTCGATCTTACCAGCCAGTTTCCTTATAAAATTGCACATATACCTGAGACTGCTGATGAATTTTTAAAAAGCAAAGGATTGTGACACCAAATATTGACTGTTTTTATTTTTTACTATTTACTGGTTTTCATAGTAGATTTTTTTTTATTCAGAAACATATATCTGATTATTTTCGAAGGCATCTTTGCTTTACAGCATTTCTCTGCATATGCCTGAGACTTTCGCACAGTGCTGAATAGATTTGAAAGAAAATAATTATTTAGGTACATCCTCCTCATGTCCATGTCATGTGGGATTTCTTAAGGTTCTTTGATTTCCTCCTACTTCCCAAAATATGCAGGTAGGTGAATTAGCTATGCTAAAACTGCCCCAGGTACTTGCGCTTGTGAATGTGTATTACGCTTGGCATGTCATCTAGGGACTGGTCCCAACTCACGCCCAGGATTTCCAGGACAGGCTCTGAACCAGTGTGGTTACTGAAGATGAATAAATAAGTTGTAAACTATAATTCTATAATTCTAAATAGTTTCTCCTGTTGTTTCTATAGAAAATAATATAATTATTTTTGCTAATTTTTTTATGAAGGGTGTCAATAATTCTGAGGACATTCTATGCATGCCTGTGGGTAATTTCTAATGGCATAGACTCATAGCTAAGGATTTTGTGCTGAGGCACATTAACTTTTGTACTATGAGTTAAACACAGTTTCTTACTGAGCCCATCAATGAGACTGAACAGTGAAGGAGACAGCTGGCATTTAGTCGTCACATTTCTGCTTGCTCACTTTACTCAAGAGAGTCTCGGGTTCCGCCTGTGAAAAAGTGCCAGGGTATGTGCATTATTCACCAGGCCACAGGGATCAGATTATAATCAGCAGAAAATGCCTTTTTTATGGCCTTTCCTTAACCTAGCTCAATTTGTGGCAGGTTGATAAATCAAGCTGGAGTGTCAGCATGCTAAATTTGCTATTCCAGGTTATTCCTTCTGCTGATGTCAGCACATTCCTAGTGATTCTTTCTTAAACCAAGCAGTGGCAGCTGGTCAGTGAAAAAGCAGCACCCTGCATAGAAAAAACGGGTTGATGTTCACAAAGAATACCAAATTATAAACTCGACTGTTTTTCTGACTGGTATTAGAAAAGGCCCACTGTTATACGAACCCAGCTTCTCTAGTGATCATTTCAGTCCCCTTACCATAACCATAGATTTACTGATGGTGGCTTTAACCTTATTTACTTCAAGCAGCTCTGATGTCAAATGTTACATCCATTAGCAAGTAATCTAATATTAAGTTCTGAATCAAAACATATAAAATCTTCAATTATTAGGCTGACTAAACTCACTTTATCTTGGCTATTGAAGTTAAGGTTAATTCATGATAATATACTATGCTGAAGGTTAATACTAACCTGGTAATTTCCACCCAAAAGTTTTAAGAATGAAGTTAGAGCTGGCATAGGAGTGTCCATTTGGAAAGAATGCAGTTTGGATTATTTTTATTTGTCCTGCCAGATGTCTCTCTCAGTATCTCATAGCAGGACAAATGCTTGTCTTTGCTGATCTCTGACCATAAGGGTAATGTTTTCTAAAAATTACATATCGCATAGTTTAGATGTTTCTCTCCGATCTAGTAAATGTGACCCTCATATGCCCTGCTGAGCTGCTATTCACACGGGCAAGAGGAGATGAGGGGAGGGGAAGGGAACCCAGATCTGTCAGCACTGACAACTTACAAAAGAATATTAACACATTCACTATCAATGAAGCCTGTTGATTTCCATGAAGATCTCACCCAAAGGTTACATACAATGCTGTGACAACTCTTCCGCTTTATTTTTTCAAGGGAAATGTGTGCTGAAGGCTGCTATCTAGACTAATGATAGAGTCATGGCCCTGTGATAGGTAGAATATTTGAGTGATCTGGTACAAATTCCTGAACAATATATTATGCATAATATATTGTGCATAATATATGCACAATATATTATGCATGCTCTGATATTCCTTTCATGGCTGCACTTTGGAAACTGGTGTTTACTGTTGCTGAATAGTTTAACTCTTCCTCCACCAAATTCTTCCTCAAACCACTAAAACTTTATCATCTGTGTTTCTAATATCATCCTTTTTATGATCTTTTTTACTTTTAAAGGAGGCTGGGAGATATCCTGCATATAAGGAGATGGTGGCAGAGTACAGCTGGCTCAATAAATGTATGTAAACTGTTTTCCATACACTACTTATACAGAAATATTTATACAAATATCCATTATTAAATGATACAGGTCCAAACTGAGCTTAAAAGAGCACGTAGTTCCATAGAGTCCCTGTTTTCCATTTATCACATCTAAAATAGTTTAGAATTGATCACGTTTAAATTCAGCTAATTATATACAGTGCTCAGCGTAAATGAGTGCACCCCCTTTGAAAAGTAACATTTTAAACAATATCTCAATGAACACAAACAATTTCCAAAATGTTGACAAGACAAAGTTTAATATAACATCTGTTTAACTTATAATGTGAAAGTAAGGTTAATAACATAACTTGGATTACACATTTTTCAGTTTTACTCAAATTAGGGTGGTGCAAAAATGAGTACACCCCACAACAAAAACTACTATATCTAGTACTTTGTATGGCCTCCATGATTTTTAATGACAGCACCAAGTCTTCTAGGCATGGAATGAACAAGTTGGTGACATTTTGCAACATCAATCTTTTTCCATTCTTCAACAATGACCTCTTTTAGTGACTGGATGCTGGATGGAGAGTGATGCTCAACTTGTCTCTTCAGAATTCCCCATAGGTGTTCGATTGGGTTCAGATCAGGAGACATACTTGGCCACTGAATCACTTTCACCCTGTTCTTCTTCAGAAATCCAACAGTGGCCTTAGATGTGTGTTTAGGATCATTGTCATGTTGGAAAAGTGCACGACGACCAAGGGCATGGAGTGATGGTAGCATCTTCTCTTTCAGTATAGAGCAATACATCTGTGAATTCATGATGGCATCAATGAAATGCAGCTCCCTGACACCAGCAGCACTCATGCAGCCCCACATAAGGACACTGCCACCACCATGTTTCACTGTAGGCACCATGCATTTTTCTTTGTATTCCTCACCTTTGCAACGCCATGCAGTTTTGAAGCCATCAGTTCCAAAAAACATTTATCTTGGTCTCATCACTCCAGAGTATAGAGTCCCAGTAGTCTTCATCTTTGTCAGCATGGGCCCTGGCAAACTCTAGGCGGGCTTTTTTGTGCCTGGGCTTTAGGAGAGGCTTCTTTCGTGGACAGCATCCATGCATGCCATTCCTCTGCAGCATACGCCGTATTGTGTCACGGGAAATAGTCACCCCAGTTTGGCTTTCTACTTCTTTAGATAACTGCAGTGAACTTGCATGCCGATTTTCTTCAACCCTTCTCATCAGAAGACCCTCCTGTCAAGGTGTTAACTTCCGTGGACGACCTGGACGTCTCTGTGAGATAGTTGCAGTTCCATCTTTCTTAAATTTTTGTACCACTTTTGCTACAGTATTCTGACTGATAAGTAAAGCTTTGCTGATCTTCTTGTAGCCTTCACCTTTGTGGTGTAAAGAAATTATTTTCTTTCTCAGGTCTTGTGTCATTTCTCTTCCATGTGGTGCCATTGCTGACAGCATGAAATGGGAAGGGGTTTTCTTTAAGTAACACCCTTTTATAGTCAACTGTCTGCTGGACACCTGTGTAATGACTAATTAGACTCACCTGTGATTGCATTCTTGTCAAATTAGATGTTTGTAGTCTACAATTTAGCTTTGCTCCAGAGACTTTCAGTGGGGTGTACTCATTTTTGCACCATCCTAATTTGAGTAAAACTGAAAAAATGTGTAATCTAAGTTTATATTATTAACCTTACTTTTTCCCGTTATAAGTTAAACAGATGCTATATTAAACTTTGTCTTGTCAACATTTTGGAAATTGTTTGTGTTCATTGAGATATTGTTTAAAATGTTACTTTTCAAAGGGGGTGTACTCATTTATGCTGAGCACTGTATTTGCTTAAATATTATACCTGGGGCAGGGGTAGGCTTTAGTGTATAAACATTTATTTAAATAACATTTGAAAATGCATTATTTGAATAACAGTTGAATATTCTGCTTTTTGGCTTGTAATGGTTTGTAACTATGCAGAGATATAATTGAGTTATAAAATGCCAGCACCTTGTTTTCATTTATTTTTTTCACGTGACTCTTTGACAAAATCTGCAACATTTTTCTGTTTTGTGTTGGTCCAAAACAGCCAGTGTAGTCTATAACTAAGGACTCACTACTAACAGTCAGGTGAATTATAGACTTCTGAAAAATATTTGAAAGTCTACGATTTGGTTTTTAAGATATTTTTGAATATTTGAAAATATGGACTCCCTTCTTAGAGGATGGAGATTTTGGTGATTTCTCTGTATTCAGGACTCAGATCATTTTGTTTCTCTTGATTCTATTGTCCCAGTGGCTAACGGGGGCCAGCCAGCCTCCTCTCAAGGTTCAGACTCCTACTCGTCCACCTCCTCTCTGTCTTCTGGGACACCAGTCAGCTCCCTCAGTGGCCTGTCTCAGGTCATGTTCCCCCCTCCATTTAGTTCAGAGATGGTGGATGTGTGCATCTCTACTGAGGATGGCTCATCGCGCAGGCACAGCTCTGATCGCACTGAGACAGCCATCCAGACCGACCCCTTGGATCCTGACTCATCACCACAACCCGCCAGGGTCATCTCCATGGACACCAGCCGTATGGTTGGTGAGACTGTTCTTTTGAAGGACACAGTGATCAGGAGTGGCAGTTTTGATAAGAGTCTTGAAGCAGAAAAAAGGACATTTTCTGCAGGAGATAAGGAAATCCTTGACTCTCCAAAAACTGCAGTGCTAATGGCTCTCAGTAAACCTCGCAAACCCATCCGCCGATCCCAGAGTCATATCACTGTCTCAGGTACAGCAAGGCCTGTGTGTTGAGTGACAGCTAGCTTTTGCCTGAACAATGCAGCTTTCTTATAGTACATGTTCACAGAGTCAACCTCTTACAGTATAAATGCATCATGTAGCCAATGAGTGTCTATTCAACATAATAATTTTTGCTGTCACACCAGTGGCAGCTTGGCTATAGGGACAGATGGGGCATAATCCTGCCACACAGCAAAATCCCCAGTGTTGAATTAACACCCAGAGTGTTTATGTATGTCCAACTGGTCACAAATTAACTCTGAAAGTGTTGAATCAATACTTTAAGAGTTCATTTGTGTTCAATTGGACATACAGTGGGGCAAAAAAGTATTTAGTCAGTCACCAACTGTGCAAGTTCTCCCACTTAAAAAGATGAGAGAGGCCTGTAATTTTCATCATAGGTATACCTCAACTATGAGAGACAAAATGAGAAAAAAAAATCCAGAAAATCACATTGTCTGATTTTTAAAGAATTTATTTGCAAATTATGGTGGAAAATAAGTATTTGGTCAATAACAAAAGTTCATCTCAATACTTTGTTATATACCCTTTGTTGGCAATGACAGAGGTCAAATGTTTTCTGTAAGTCTTCACGAGGTTTTCACACACTGTTGCTGGTATTTTGGCTCATTCCTCCATGCAGATCTCCTTTAGAGCAGTGATGTTTTGGGGCTGTCGCTGGGCAACACGGACTTTCAACTCCCTCCAAAGATTTTCTATGGGGTTGAGATCTGGAGACTGGCTACGCCACTCCAGGACCTTGAAATGCTTCTTACGAAGCCACTCCTTCGTTGCCCCGGGCGGTGTGTTTGGGATCATTGTCATGCTGAAAGACCCAGCCACGTTTCATCTTCAATGCCCTTGCTGATGGAAGGAGGGTTTCACTCAAAATCTCACGATACATGGCCCCATTCATTCTTTCCTTTACACGGATCAGTCATCCTGGTCCCTTTGCAGAAAAACAGCCCCAAAGCATGATGTTTCCACCCCCATGCTTCACAGTAGGTATGGTGTTCTTTGGATGCAACTCAGCATTCTTTCTCCCCCAAACACGACAAGTTGAGTTTTTACCAAAAAGTTCTATTTTGGTTTCATCTGACCATATGACATTCTCCCAATCCTCTTCTGGATCATCCAAATGCTCTCTAGCAAACTTCAGACGGGCCTGGACATGTACTGGCTTAAGCAGGGGGACACGTCTGGCACTGCAGGATTTGAGTCCCTGGCGGCATAGTGTGTTACTGATGGTAGCCATTGTTACTTTGGTCCCAGCTCTCTGCAGGTCATTCACTAGGTCCCCCTTTGTGGTTCTGGGATTTTTGCTCACCGTTCTTGTGATCATTTTGACCGCATGGGGTGAGATCTTGTGTGGAGCCCCAGATCGAGGGAGATTATCAGTGGTCTTGTATGTCTTCCATTTTCTAATAATTGCTCCCACAGTTGATTTCTTCACACCGAGCTGCTTACCTATTGCAGATTCAGTCTTCCCAGCCTGGTGCAGGTCTACAATTTTGTTTCTGGTGTCCTTTGACAGCTCTTTGGTCTTGGCCATAGTGGAGTTTGGAGTGTAACTGTTTGAGGTTGTGGACAGGTGTCTTTTATACTGATAATGAGTTCAAACAGGTGCCATTAATACAGGTAACGAGTGGAGGACAGAGGAGCCTCTTAAAGAAGAAGTTACAGGTCTGTGAGAGCCAGAAATCTGCTTGTTTGTAGGTGACCAAATACTTATTTTACCGAGGAATTTACTAATTAATTCATTAAAAATCCTACAATGTGATTTCCTGGATTCTTTCCCCCCATTCTGTCTCTCATAGTTGAAGTGTACCTATGATGAAAATTACAGGCCTCTCTTATCTTTTTAAGTGGGAGAACTTGCACAATTGGTGGCTGACTAAATACTTTTTTGCCCCACTGTATATAAACACTCTGGGTGTTAATTCAACACTGAGGCTTTTGCTGTGCATATGTGTGTGTGTGTGTGTGTGTGTGTGTGTGTGTGTAATATATATTATTATTTAATATAGTATAATATAATAATATACAATGAGATATACGACGAGATTGAGTGGAATAACTGTTTTATTCTATCCATATTCATTGGATTTTGAGAAACAGAGCATTTTTATTTTTATTTTTTTGCAAATTTGATAAATAAAAACTTTATACAAAACGTCCAGCAAAATAATTTCTGCTTAGAATGTAAACTAACCAGCAAAATGACAGTAGCAATTTGTGAAAAACGGTATAATAATGATTCATGAAAAAAATTAAAAAGATATGTTCTTACCATCAAATACTTTAATTCCATATTTTGTTGCTTTTTTGTATTTTTGGGGGTTTTGTTTTTGAGTAGAGTTTTCATTTCATCCTCAGTTGGTTTAGCAACACTCGCCACCATTTTGTTGTTGCTGCTCTTCTTCTTCTTTAGGGTTTTTTGGTGTTTGAACCAACTTAAAGGTGCATTACCGCCACCAACTGGGCTGGAATGTGGAACAGGTGGTATTGGGGGGAAAAAAACTATGTTCTTTTCGCTATTTCTGTTTTTTAAAAATACTTTATAACAAAACCATCATTTTGTTTTTCTCTACTCACGGTATATGAGCTAATATCCTAGTCATAGAGTAGCCAATCAGAGTGTGCGATTGCTCATATCCAGTGAATGTGGATAGAATAAAACAGTTATTCCACTCAATCTCATCATACATGGCTTATAGCTGACTCGGCACCATGCGCCTCATTGGCATTTCATGGAATAACTGTTTATAAATATCCATCCAACTATGGGCGGAGGTGGGTCAACACCAGGTCATCGCAGGGTTGACACATAGACACAAACAACCATTCACACTCACACCTACGGTCAATTTAGAGCCACCAATTAGCTTAACCTGCATGTCTTTGGACTGTGGGGGAAACCGGAGCACCCGGAGGAAACCCACACAGACACGGGGAGAACATGCAAACTCCACACAGAAAGGCCCTTGATGGCCGCTGGGCTCAAACCCAGAACCTTCTTGCTGTGAGGCGACAGTGCTAACCACTACACCACCATGCCGCCCTGTTAAATATATAACTGCTCCTATTTTGAGTGACCATTGAACCTAAATGAACCTGAATGCAACAGTGGGATATTTTATTATATATTATAATTATAGATATGCCTTATACTTTCCAGTTGGGACTGAATGAAAGTCAGGATGGTTGGAGCCAGCAAATTTCTTGACATTTACATTTTTACTCTAGTGCTTGATGCAGTTGAAATTGTGAACTTATGGAAATCGTTCCCTCACACAACTCAACTGCAACTATTGTTAAGACTATGTGCATTGTCCTCCAGAGAGAGAGAAAAAAAATTCAAAGAAAATATTTTCCGGGTTTAGATTATTTAAACAATGCACTATTTTCATTTTACAAACCCTCTTGTTTATATGCTAATATTGTTTATGGATATTAGAATTTGCTTTATGTAATACCATGGGGAGCTCGCTGTGAAAGATCTGTAGTCGAGGGCTGAGAATCCAATATTATAAGAAGTAAATTTTCATTACAAATTGAAAAATGTTGATATCAACTCGGGCGGCACGGTGGTGTAGTGGTTAGCGCTGTTGCCTCACAGCAAGAAGGTCCTGGGTTCGAGCCCCGGGGCCAGCGAGGGCCTTTCTGTGTGGAGTTTGCATGTTCTCCCCGTGTCCGCGTGGGTTTCCTCCGGGTGCTCCGGTTTCCCCCACAGTCCAAAGACATGCAGGTTAGGTTAACTGGTGACTCTAAATTGACCGTAGGTGTGAATGTGAGTGTGAATGGTTGTCTGTGTCTATGTGTCAGCCCTGTGATGACCTGGCGACTTGTCCAGGGTGTACCCCGCCTTTCGCCCGTAGTCAGCTGGGATAGGCTCCAGCTTGCCTGCGACCCTGTAGAAGGATAAAGCGGCTAGAGATAATGAGATGAGATGATATCAACTCATTCTGTTTGTTTAACCTTTCCACAGCCTCATGCTTTGACCATTAATAGACCAGTTTAAAAAAATGTTGACACTTTAATCCAGTTAGGAATTTATTATGAATTAAACCTTTTTGACTGTTCCAATAGAAAATAATTACATTTATGACATTTAAGCCATGTTTTAAAGTGAGATTTGTGTGTGTGTGTGTGTTTTGATATTGAACAGAGGACAAGCAGCAGAAGAAGAAACAGCAGCAGGCAGTGAAGGCCGAGGCTTCTGGAAGCACCCTGCAACGCTCCAAAACTTTTGTCAGTCTGTTGTTCAAAACTGGTCGAAGAAGAGACAGATCTGCCTCTAGAGACAGGAAGGATATGGGGACAGGACAGCGGCATCGAGCACGTTCCAAGTCACCAGCGGGTAACAATTTCCCCAAAATGACCTAGTGTATACACACACAGACACAGAAGGAATAGCCATTACACATATCATCCACACAGAAACACACATTTGCACTTGTAAGGCCTGCAGGCAGCATAATAAAAGTGTGTGGAGGCTGGCTCAGAGAGACCTGCTTTACTGTTAATTATGCAGTAATTCCCACGGAGTGGCCTTTAGTCTAGCTATGGTAGATCCATATCCACTATCTGTTGCCGCTTATCCTGTTCTACAGGGTCGCAGGCAAGCTGGAGCCTATCCCAGCTGACTATGGGCGAGAGGTGGGGT
This sequence comes from Neoarius graeffei, assembly GCF_027579695.1. NCBI lineage: Eukaryota > Metazoa > Chordata > Actinopteri > Siluriformes > Ariidae > Neoarius > Neoarius graeffei. The sequence continues at coordinate 45,498,770 of NC_083575.1, read as the reverse complement.
ACACCCTGGACAAGTCACCAGGTCATTGCAGGGCTGACACATAGACACAGACAACCATTCACACTCACACTTATGGTCAATTTACCAATTTATGGCCAATTAACCTAACCTGCATGCCTCTGGGGGAAGCCAGAGCACCCGGTGGAAACCCACACAGACACAGGGAGAGCATGCCAACTCCACACAGAAAGGCCCTCGTCACCCACTGGGCTTGAACCCAGGACTTTCTTGCTGTGATGTGACAGTGCTAACCATTACACCACCTTGCCACCTGCTACAGTAGATCAGCATAACTAATGATGAATTATATGTGTGCCCTCATTATCATGACCAGCCACAATGCAGTAAAACCATCCTATAACATTGCTCAGCTTCTGTAGGCATTCAAATGTTGTTTTATGTTAGTTTTATAAAGCAACATCAGAAGACAAGTCTGCATGTATGAACCGAAAAAGGGATAAAGGGGTATATGGGGATAGTTTTTTGGCAGTATTTGGCAGTTTTAGATGTCCTTGTGAGATTGGTGTGAGCTTAAATTGTTGTTTGTGAGTGTTTAAGTATTAGCCCCTTGAACTTCCATTACAGATCTGTGAGTCCAAACATACATACACATTCTATATACTGTATATACTTTTTGCACTCTATATAACTGTTTTTACCTTTGCTCTTGGTGTCATAGTAGTTAATAAACTGCATGCTTTACAAATAACAATACACTGGATGATTGAAGGGCTAAAGAGCAAAGTTGAGTATGCTAGATATAGTATCTTAAGCTGCACTGGGCAATATATGTATCTAAGTATTATATTCTATGTAAGTATTCAACTATACTTATTGCATTAGTATTACCTTATTGTATCAGTGTTACTTGTACTAGTTTATTGAGTACAGTACCAGTCAAAAGTTTGGACACACCTTCTCATTCAGTGGTTTTTCTTTATTTTTATTAATTAAAACACACTTCATGTCTTAAAGTAATGCTGGATGTTGTTTCTCTTTACTTAGTTGAGCGGTTCTTGACATAATATGGATTACTACAGTTGTGGAATAGGACTATTTACTGTATTTTTATTATTTACTGTTCGATCTCAAAAGCATTAAGAAGGCAAGAAATTGCACTAATTACCTTTTGACGAGGCACCTGTTAATTGAAAAGCATTCCAGGTGACATGAAGCTGGTTAAGATAATGCCAATAGTGTACAAAGCGTCATCAAGGTAAACGGGGGGCTACTTTGAAGGATCTAAAATATGAAAATTTTTGGGTTTTTTGTTTACCACATAATTCCATACATGTTATTTCATAGTTTTGATGCCTTCAGTACTGTTCTAAAATGTAGAAAATAGCCAAAATACAGAAAAACCTATGAATGAGTCAGTGTGTCCAAACTTTTCACCTAGTATATCAACGACAATAAGCATCTACATATACAGTAATTTATGTATAATAGCCAGCTCAACTAATGTTACTGGATGTATTGTAACTAAGATGTTAATTTAATATCCCCTCAATGTATTCTCATTAGTGCTATGAAAGACAGTGTGCATTTTTGTTGCTGCTTTGCTGTGATTTACATAAAGGTAAAGAACGCGGTCGGTCCATCATTAATCTTCTGAGTTCTCCGCTGGAGACGCGTGCTGGAGTGTGGGAGCCTGAAGCCATGCCCAGCCCCGAGACCATGGCCATGGTAGAGAGCATGGCACGCAAATTGCTGAGTGAGGATGAGGTGGCTGCAGTAATGAGACACTGCAATAGGGTGAGCATGAGATTATGTATTCACCCTTCTAGTATATCTGCTAAACACTAAAGTGTTTAGCAGATATAAACACTTTAGTCATATGTGTCATATGCACATAGTTACAGATTTGTCAGTAAAGATTTTGTGTTTGATTTGTCTGCTTGCTATACTTGCTGTGGCTATGATTAGATTAGATTAGATAGAATTAGATTAGATAGAACTTTATTGATCCCTTTGGGAGGGTTCCCTCAGGGAAATTAAAATTTCAGTAGCATCACTACAGGATAAACAGAGAATAGAAAATAGAGAAAACTTCTAGATAAATTAAGTATTTACATATACAAAAATAAATAAATAAATAAATAAAATAAAAAAATGAATGAAAAATGAAAAAAGTCCAGCAGGAGAGGTATTACACATTATATTGCACATTTATATTGCACATTGTCCAGTATTGCTTTTTGTCAGACTACGCTACTGCTCCTTCCTGTCCTCTGTCCTCCTGTTACCCCTCCTCCCCCCAGAGAGGAGTTGTACAGTCTGATGGTGTGAGGGACAAAGGAGTTTTTAAGTCTGTTAGTCCTGCACTTGGGAAGGAGCATTCTGTCACTGAACAGGCTCCTCTGGCTGCTGATGACGGTGTGCAGAGGGTGACTGGCATCATCCATGATGTTCAGTAGTTTGTCCATAGTCCTCTTCTCTGCCACCATCACCAGAGAGTCCAGCTTCATGCCGACCACAGAGCCAGCCTGCCTGATCAGTTTGTCCAGCCTGGATGTGTCCTTCTTGGATCTGCTGCCCCCCCAGCACACCACAGTGTAAAACAGGACACTGGCGACCACGGACTGATAGAACATCCACAGGAGTTTCCTGCAGATGTTAAAGAACCACAGCCTCCTCAGGAAGTACAGCCTGCTCTGTACCTTCCTGTACAGGTGGTTGGTGTTGCAAGTCCAGTCCAGCTTGCTGTCCACCCACAGCCCGAGGTACTTGTAGGACTCCACAGCCCCCACCTTGACTCCTTCGATCAGAACTGGTCATGACCTTGGTCTGGACCTCCCAAAGTCAATGACCAGCTCCTTGGTCTTCGAGGTGTTGAGCTGCAGATGGTTCCTGTTGCACCAAATGGCAAAGTCTCTCACCAGGCTCCTATACTCCTCCTCTCTGTCATCCTTGATACACTCCACTATGGTTGTGTCATTGGCGAACTTCTGAATGTGACACAGCTCAGAGTTGTAGCAGAAGTCCGCAGTGTACAGGGTGAAGAGAAGAGGGGCCAGCACCGTGCCCTGGGGTGCTCCAGTGCTGCTAATCACAGTGTCAGATGTGATGTCCTTCAGCCTGATGTACTGCGGCCTGTCAGTGAGGTAGCTGGAGATCCAGGTGACCAGGTAGGGGTCCACTTGCATCCTGTTCAGTTTGTCCTGAAGCATAAAGGGCTGGATGGTGTTGAAGGCACTCGAGAAGTCCAAGAAGAGGATCCTCACTGTGCCATTTCCCTTATCCAGATGTGAGTGGGCTCGGTGTAGCAGGTAGAGGATGGCATCTTCCGCACCAACACCTGCCCGGTACGCAAACTGCAGACAGTCCTGGGCATGTTGCACCTGGGGTCTGAGGAGGCTGAGGAAGAGCCACTCCAATGTCTTCATCAGATGTGAAATGAGTGCCACTGGTCAGAAGTAGTTCAGCTGTCTGGGTCGGTTCTTCTTGGGAACTGGAACGATGCATGATGTCTTCCAGAGGGTGGGCACCCTCCCCAGCTGTAGACTGAGGTTGAAGATACGTTGGAGTGGTTCACCCAGTTCAGCAGCGCAGGTCTTCAGTGGTCAGGGACACACCTTGTCCGGGCCTGCTGCTTTCCTGGGGTGAAGCTTTCTCAGTTGACCTCTGACCTGGTCTGCAGTGATGCATGGAGGAGTCTGTGCTGAGGTGGGGGAGGAGGAGGCTGCTGCAATGACTGGAGGGAGGTGTGTTGAGGGAAGAAGGAGAGATGGCTGCAGTGAGGGGGAGGATGGGGGGACGTGGACTGGTTGAACCGGTTGAAGAAGTCATTCAGCTCGTTCACCCTCTCCACTGTCCCCCCTATGACTCTGGTCTTTGTATTGTGGCCTGTGATGGGTTTCACACCTTCCCAGACCTCCCTCATGCTGTTCTCCTTCAGCTTCTGCTCCACCTTTCTCCTGTAGCTGTCCTTAGCTTCCCTCATGCAGCGTTTCACCTCCTGCTGTGCTGCTTTCATCGCCTCCCTATCCCTGCTCCTGAAGGCAGCCTTCTTCCTGTTGAGGACAGCTTTGACTTCCTGTGTTACCCATGGCTTGTTATTAGGGTAACACCGTACAGTCTTAGCAGGGGAAACCACATCTGCGCAAAAGTTGAGGTAATCCGTCAGACAGTGTGTCAGCCCCTCTATGTCCTCACAGTGTGGGCTAAGCAGCACATCCCAGTCCATGGTGTCATAACAGTCTCTGAGGGCATCTTCCATTTTCAGGGGACCACCTCTAGGACAGAACCTTTTGAATCATATGATTTATGGTATCAGCACCACACATAAGCTGTGCTGTGGAGAGCTCAACATTTTCAGACTGTAGTAATCCCCGATGTGGGTGGAGCACAGAAGCACGGCAGGCGAGAGTTTGTGTTTACACACATGCACTTTATTCGTCTTTCTTTCTTTCTTTCTTTCTTTCTTTCTTTCTTTCTTTCTTTCTTTCTTTCACTCACTCACTCACTCACTCACTCACTCACTCACGCACGCACACATGTCTTATGGTCGGGGAGCGACTTCCTCTTCTCTCCTCTCCCCCTCCCTTTATACTCCATCCCTGCAACACACACACACACACACACACACACACACACACACACACACACACACACAAATTGACATCAGGTGTAATGACATAGCCACTTACCTTCCCTGACCCCGCCCTCCATTCACAGACTGCTGCTTGGCCACGCCCCCGCTGCCACATATCCCCACCGCCCGACTCAGGCCGGGGAGCCGTCTGGCCTGAAGCTGACTCCCCCCCGACGGGACAGGAAGTCCGCCACCCCCATCTGTGCCCCCGGCCTGTGGATCACCTCGAACTTAAATGGCTGGAGAGCAAGATACCAATGGGTGATCCGCGCATTGGCATCCTTCATGCGGTGGAGCCACTGGAGGGGTGCGTGGTCCAAACAGAGAGTGAAAGGGCATCCCAGCAGGTAGTATTGGAGGGCGAGGACTGCCCACTTGATGGCGAGACACTCCTTTTCAGTTGTGCTGTACTTGCTTTCGCGCACCGACAGCTTTCGGCTGATGTACAGCACCGGGTGCTCCTCACCCTCCACCTCCTGGGACAGAACGGCCCCCAGCCCCCTGTCCGATGCATCAGTCTGCAAAATAAAGGGGAGAGAGAAGTCAGGGGAGTGTAAAAGTGGCCCCTCACACAGTGCAGCTTTTACCTCAGAGAAGGCCTGTTGGCATTGCTCCGTACACTGGACCGGATCTGGAGACCCCTTTTTAGTGAGGTCGGTTAGCGGGCTGGTGACGTCCGAATAGTTAGGTATAAACCTACTAGGGCAGGACCCACTACGTGTTAAATACTCCATTAATTCTTTAAATCCCAGCCAATCAGTACCCAAGATCAACAAGTGGGTAAGGCGAGGATTAACCGCCGCCTTCATTTTATGCGTTTGACCCCGGAATAGAACCTGGACCGACACTAGAGGGTAATGGTGAACATCCCCATGCACACACAACACCTTCACCACTTGTGCTCCCCCCAATGCCTCACCTTGCACCAGGCGTTGGTGAATTGAGGTCTGATTGCAACCGGAATCCACCAAAGCGTGATATGTATCCCCTTGAATACTCACCGGTACACGATACATTCCGGCCCGATCGGGGGCGGTTTCTGGCGCGTCGGGGATCTGGATGACAGCCCCCACCTCCCTTGCGGGGCTCTGACTCGGGAGACGCTCCGATTTCCCGCTGCGCCAGCACACCGGCCCAGGCTTTCCCTCTGCACTGGTGTTATGGGTGTCACTCACCTGAGGGGGAGACAACACAGACACAGAAGAGGGAGATGGGAGGACACCACGGGTGCGACGGGCCGGCTGGGGAGGAGCCAGCTGCTGCCTCCGTGGCAGGGGAACAGGGTGGGGAGGGGGACAAGAGACGGGGGGGAAGAGAGAGAAGAGAATCTAGGGGAGACGCCTCGTCTGCCTGCTGTTGGAGCCGCCTCCAGATGGTCCTCCGCCAGCTCGATGGCTCGTTCCAGCGATGCCGGGCGGTGACACTGGACCCATTCCGCCGTTCCTTCCGGAAGTTGAGAGATGAACTGCTCCAGTGCCACCAGATCGATGATCTCCTCGGTGTCGCAGTCTTCCGCCCTCAGCCACCGCCGGCAGGCATCCCGGAGTTGCTGGCCGAATGCAAACGGCCGGCCGACCTCCTCCAGTGTCAGCGTCCGGAAGCGCTGACGGTGTTGCTCCGGGGAGCAGCTGAGCCACTGCAGGATGGCTTTCCTCAGGTCTGTATAGACCAGCTGGCTGTCAGCAGGGAGCTGCTGCACTGCGAGCTGCGCCTCACCAGTCAGGAGCGGGAGGAGGCGCGCTGCTCCAGCGGCCACCCCCATGCCTCGGCTGCTTGCTCAAAGAGAGCGAGGAATGCTTCCGGATCATCCTGCGGTCCCATCTTCGTGAGGGTGGTGGCAGCGGTGTCCGGTGGCCCTGCTGACGTGAGCCGGTGCCGGAACGCCTGGCGATCTTCCTGCTGGGCCAGCATCAAGGCTTCGAAGCGCTGCTGCTGCTCCTTCCGGAGGGTGATCAGCTCTTGATGCTGGTTCTACTGGGCGGTAGCGAGGGCAAGGATGAGCTCTTTGAACGGGGAGGACTCCATGGGGTGGTTCTCTTCTGTGCGTCCCGGGTTTCGGCACCACTGTAGTAATCCCCAATGTGGGTGGATCACAGAAGCACGGCAGGCGAGAATTTGTGTTTACACACACGCACTTTATTCGGCTTTTCAGCTTTCTTTCTTTCTTTCTTTCTTTCTTTCTTTCTTTCTTTCTTTCTTTCTTTCTTTCTTTCTTTCTTTCTTTCTTTCTTTCACTCATTCATTCATTCATTCATTCATTCACTCACTCACTCACGCACACATGCACACATGTGTTATGATCGGGGAGCGACTTCCTCTTCTCTCCCCCTCCCTTTATACTCCATCCCTGCAACAAACACACACACACACAGACACACACACAAATTGACATCAGGTGTAATGACCTAGCCACTTACCTTCCCTGACCCTGCCCTCCATTCACAGACTGCTGCTTGGCCACGCCCCCGCTGCCACACAGACCTACAAAACTCTCTTGTCCAGCACTTCAACACTTGTACTTGTACTTGGTAAGGTCTTCACGTTTAGTCTGCCTGCTCGCAATCTAGTTTTAATGAACTTAGGAGGCGTCTCCAAGAACTCCTGTCCATAGCAGCATGAATGGCTGTGGAGACGTCGCAGCAGTCACCGAACGGTTGCCTGACGTCAGCAGCAATAGTTTGCAGAATGCTAAGACATGGGCAGCCAACGCTGCGGTGACCATGGGAGGGAGTCCAACCCAGTAGATATTTAGGGAGTCGGGCAGTCTCCATCCGAGCAATGTGCCTGAAGTAGTACAATCTGTTCACCTGGATAAGCGTACCAAGCTTACAACAGGCAGTCCGAGCATGAAGTTCCCTATTAGTGACGTGATCTTGCCAGCATACTTTAAGGATTCTCTGCAAACAGGAATGCTGGAAGTTTTCAAGGCGACGTACATGCTGGTTTTTCAGAGCGCAAGTGGGGGAGCCGTACAACAGCAGCGAGAGCACACCAATCTCAAGGATCTTTACCTTTGTGGTAAGGGTAATTCTGCAGTTTCTCCAGATGTTATTTAGAGAGTTGAATGCGCCCGATGCTTTGCCGATCCTAACATTGATTACCTTGTCAAGGAAGCCATCACTGGAGATAATAGAGCCAAGGTATCTGAAATGGTTCACCTGCTGTGAGGTCAAAGACTTCGTCCTGCTGAAAGGGATGTTGATTGTGGAATTTGCCTATCAGCATGCAGTTGGTCTTTTTGGCATTGATCTTTAGGCCAGCTTCTTTACCAATGTCAGAGATGCTGGATGTTGTTTCTTGAAGCGCATCTATACTGCTGTCAAGGACAGCAATGTCATCTGCATAGTCGAGATCGCTGATGTATACTGCCAGGTGTTGAGAGCTGTGGCAATTCTGGAGCAGAAATCCATGCGAGAAGGTTCTCTCAGACAGGGCACACTCCAGAACCCAGTTGAGGACAGTGTTGAAGAGCGGAGGGGCCTGTATGTCGCCTTGTCCTGTGCCTGACTTAACTTCGAATCATTCGGTTAGCTCGTCCCTGATGTGTACACCACTAACAGTGTTGGAATAGAAGGCTTTAAATAAGCCTCACCTTGGCTGGCACCTTATAGTGGTGGTGGGATTTGCGTGTCTCCATGACCCTTAGAGCTATGCCGGTTGGGACTTCAGTCCCTGGTAGGTCCAACCTTGCTGGATTGGTCGACAGGTAGAGATCTGACGAAGATCAGCCAACCTTTTCCCCAGGTTCGGGGTTGTGCACCAGGCTAGCTCCCCTGTCATGTAAAAATTTGTATTAGCTACTGAAACTTGCAAGCACTTCAGCACTTCAAACTCATCTTAGACAAATTCAAGACCCTAAGCTATCTCTCTTTAAAGCCATATTTCTTCAAAGCTGAGCATTTATAACATATCAAACTCAGACATCTAAGGGTCTCTCAAAGTATGAGAGAATGCATTCTGCAATTGTATTTAGATGTCTATAATCACCTGAGTTACGCTACTAAGTTAAATAGGCCATTTCTTACTCTGTGTGCTGTAGTTTTTGGCTGAGCGGGTGGTGGAAGACTTGGTACGCCCCCTGCTGGCTATCCTCGACAGACCTGAAAAGTTGCTGTTGCTGAGGGAGATCAGGTTAGGATGGGACAGTGTGCATACCAATTTCAGTCTCCTGATCTCATTCCAATTTTTGAGAGATGGCATATAAAACTTTCATGTTATCTGGTTGATATGGCATTTTTACAGCACAGTGAGTTCATATTTTAAAATTCATATGTTCATTTTATTCACATTTTTAAATTTCATGTGTCTAGAATGATCATCCCCCCAACAGACTTGGGTCGGTTTGACAGCATGGTAATGCCTTTTGAACTGGAGGCCTATGACATTTTAAAGAGCCGCTCTGGTAAGACAGTAGAATTTGTTTTAGTTGTAAGAACGTTTATATCTTCTAGGTAAGATACAATTACTGTCTAAAATAGTGTACCATTTAAAGTGACCATTTAAAATAAATTGCAGCTTTAAAGATATAAATTGAATAAGTGCTACAATAGTTTACTAAATTAATAATAACAAAGTGTGATGATAGACTCTATCTGGGCTGTGAGGAGTCTGTGTGTGTTTAGAATATACATGTTGCATGTGTTATGTGTCCTCAGTGCGCTCCCCGATTCTACGTTCTGCTTGGCATGGTGGCGCGCCACGCCGCCAACTCATAACACCCATCCCAGGTAATGCTTCTTTTATAAATGCCGAGGACATATCCTATTGCTACCCCCCCACACACACACACATATACTTTTGCTTTATCCCCTCACCCTGTCGATATGAGGTCTGTGGAGGTAATTCTATTGTAATAAATATGCCATTCATAAAAGTCATTCATAGGATGTTTATCTAGAGTCACACATCTCTGACTCTGTAAATGGACAGTTAGACCCAGCCATATTGTGTGCCTCCCCTGACCCCTGGGTTCTTGAGCTGAGCGAGGTGAGGACCTGCTGACATTGTGCATAGTGGCAGTCAGTCAGTGCTTGAGCTCTAGGCCTCTGAATCTTGAATGGGAATCAGCTGTGAAATACAAGTAAGGCGCCTTGCATTGTTTAACCCTTTGAAGACTGCCTACACAAGTCTGGAGCTTATTGCTAGTCTTTTTTTGTCCATTGTACATGGCCACAGTAGAGTAATTCAGACTCTCGGGCAGAGACCCATGAAATCTGATTAAGGCATGTACAATATATATATGTTCATATTTACATGTTCATTGCACGTCAATTTCTTGACATGAATGCTATGAATCTCATTTTGCAATATACAAGATCAGAGAAAGCACAACTGTACATCAGATGCTGATAGGGTCTTAGGATGATATCCATGTTTGTATTTCAGTCTCAGAAATAAGCATGAATAAAATGTGTCACTGTTTCTAAGTGTGTTAATTTGACCATGTTTACACCTAGTCATTTAATGTGTCTTGTATCTGGATTATATTATTTTTACCACATGCATTTACACTTCTTGTCAAATACCTCTAAGGTTAACCTGAGAACTGAAATCCGATTGCTGTATATTGTATAATGTGCAAACGAGCTTATAACACTTGTTAATCAATCTCCTGTGGTGTTCCTTTTCTCCAGCTGTTGTAAAAGAAGGTGGCTGCATCAAAAATAATAATTTTGCATGTTTTTATTCTCCTTAATGCCTCCAACAGCAGCAGTCATGAAGCATGTGTGTTATGACATAATGATTTGGGAAGAGTTGTGGATTGGAGAGACAGTTGTGTTTACAATTATATAACACGTGACTCAGACCTATCAAAGTGGTTTGACTGATCTAATTCAAATGTATTTTACAAGTGTCTTGGATGTGTCAGCCCTGCGATAACCTGGTGACTTGTCCAGGGTGTACCCCGCCTCTCGCCCATAGTCAGCTGGGATAGGCTCCAGCTTGCCTGCGACCCTGTAATACAAGGATAAGCGGCTACAGGTGATGGATGGATGGATGGATGGATGGATGGAAGTGTCTTGGATGCATTTACACCTGCGTTTTTATCTGGTTGATCCTGAGACTCAATATTCATGAAAGAACTAGGATGTTGTATTTTGTGTGTACTTATGTGTGCTTTTGTGTGTCCTTGTGTGCACTAGTGTATTTGTAATCATACCAGTTAATGGAGTCCTACAGTGTGGTTCTTTCTCTCTTGCTTCAGACTATAGGGGAGGCTTCCAGCTGCAGGCTGTGCAGGATTTGGAGCGAGATCGACAGCTGATGCAGGAGCTGGAGCGGCTCAGATTGGCCGGCCTCCCTACTGGCAAGCTCCCTCCTCCCCGAGTCTTCACACCTTTGTTGGACATACCTGTGGATAGCTACATTTCTGGCTCCATTCGCCAGCACTCCTTAAGCCCACCTCGCCCCAAACAGCTGCTTGACGAGTCCCCTCACAGCACAGAGTGGCGTGGACGTTCCCCTAAAAGACAAGAACATGATTTGCCCCAAATGGCAAGCCATGGTAATACCACTCCAGAACGGGGAAGATCACTATACAGGAATGGTCATGGCAAAGCTACAAGGGCCAGATCTGGCAATGGAAGAGAGGTTAAGTACACAGTAATGAGTGCCCACAGGAGGAGTAGAACACCACTAACACAGGTATTTGGGCCAGACATGTCACAAAACCAGATGGAAAGGGAGCAGACAAATGGACATGCTGGTTCCTCAGAGAACAGCCAAGACAGCCTATCAGTGCAGGAGTGTGAGCTGACCACCGTGTTCATCTCTAAGTGCAAACAGTCTCTGGGTAAGTGTGTATGGGCACTCTGAGTTGTGTGGTTATCATGGTTTAGTGAATTACAACATTCTTGGGAGAATTAAAGCTAACTGTTTTGTGGAAGACAGCTTATTACTCCACAAGAAGAATTTCCCTACAAGGCAAATGACTTTATGACTTTATTTTCAGAAGGTTAAGAACCAGTTTAGCACATGCTAATCTCACACTGGGCCTTCAGTCTATCGGGGTTTGGGATTGGCACTAAGTATGCACTGTTTTGTACAAACCCAGTGGTAGGGTATTTTACCTAATCTGTATGTCTTTGAACTGTGGGGAAAACTAGTGCACCGGGAAGAAACCCACGCAGACACGGGGAGAACATGCAAACTCCACACAGAAATGCCCCCGTCAGCCATGAGGTTCGAATCCAGAACCTCCTTGCTGTGAGGCGACACTGCACTGCACCACTGTGCCGCCCTAAATGTCACAGTAACAGTTTGATCACGGTTTAGAAAGGTGTATCAGCTCCACTTTACCAGTAGGGGTCAGTGAGTAACCTAGTGCATTCACTGACAAGTTATTCCAAGAGCAAGACAATGATGATGGAGGGAAAAAAGGTGTATATACATTAAAGTTCAAGATTGGGCTGCTGTTGCCAGATGTTTACAGACATTTAATGTTGTCACTACCTGATGGCTGTCATCGATCTCTGTCAGAAAGGGGTCAGTGATAGCCAATGGATAGATTAATTATGAGAAGTCTTCAGTGAAAGATAATCGGTTATAATTAAATACAGAAATACTGCCTGGTACAGAGTAACACTGAAATCAACAGGCAAATCTCTGTTCTCAGCAGCTCAGTCATACTGTCGTAGGATGAAAAAAGTACTGAGAAATTATATTTAACTGGAAATCTCAATCAGTATTTAAAATCTTAAATAAAGTGGAAGTATCCAGCCAACAACATACTCAAGTAAATGTTAAAAAGTTACTGTTTTTCAAACTATTCAAGTATTTAAAAGTAATTGTTTAACTGATGGAATTAAGATAGTTGCAGCAGATGACAAACTGATTGGGTTCAATGTAGTTTTCATTTTCTATGTTATTGAATCTCATCTCATCTCATTATCTCTAGCCGCTTTATCCTTCTACACTGTACTCACATTCACACCTACGGTCAATTTAGAGTCACCAGTTAACCTAACCTGCATGTCTTTGGACTGTGGGGGAAACCGGAGCACCCGGAGGAAACCCACGCGGACACGGGGAGAACATGCAAACTCCGCACAGAAAGGCCCTCGCCGACCCCGGGGCTCGAACCCAGGACCTTCTTGCTGTGAGGCGACAGCGCTAACCACTACACCACCGTGATGTTATTGAATTTCATAAATAAAATGCAAATACAATGCATGGCCACCTATTCTATTGGTGTATAGCTTACAGTCACTGGCTGGATGAGAGAAGAAGAGACCTTTAAGATTTTTAATGAGTACTTTGGAGGTCTAAATCAACATATAAGAAGTAAAAAGTAACTTTTTTCTTGGAAATGTAATTAAGTAAGAGTACAAGTATTCAATTTTAGTAACACACAAGAAAAGTATAAATACCCCCAAAATAATACTTAAGTTATTGTAGCAAGTACAATTACTAAAGTATTTTCCAGCTCTGGGCGGCACGGTGGTGTAGTGGTTAGCGCTGTCACCTCACAGCAAGAAGGTCCGGGTTCGAGCCCCGTGGCCGGCGAGGGCCTTTCTGTGCGGAGTTTGCATGTTCTCCCCGTGTCCGCGTGGGTTTCCTCCGGGTGCTCCGGTTTCCCCCACAGTCCAAAGACATGCAGGTTAGGTTAACTGGTGACTCTAAATTGACCGTAGGTGTGAATGTGAGTGTGAATGGTTGTCTGTGTCTATGTGTCAGCCCTGTGATGACCTGGCGACTTGTCCAGGGTGTACCCCGCCTTTCACCCGTAGTCAGCTGGGATAGGCTCCAGCTTGCCTGCGACCCTGTAGAACAGGATAAAGCGGCTACAGATGAGATGAGATTTTCCAGCTCTGATCACAGTGGGGGTTTTTTTCTTAATAAATGGAAATTAAGGAAGCAAACACTTTTAATACAAACATGATAGATCTACATATGAAGCTCCAAACAGCAGTTATTGCAAGGTTAGGATAATACAGGACTAACAGTAAATGTCATTCATTTTGAAGATTAAGTTGTATATTATATAGTGATGTCTCTCATCTGACAGGTATAAGTATCTCAGGCGGCATTGAGTCCAAGGTTCAGCCAGTGGTGAAGATTGAGAAGATATTTCCAGGAGGAGCTGCCTCCACCAGTGGCGTGCTGAAGGTATTGTGCCCGCTTGATTCACTGCTCACTTCTCAGTTACTTGTGAAGCGTATAGCAGATACAACATGCACTACACGCACTAATGACACTATTCCACTGTATCACATTACATTATCAGTTTTCTACCCTTTCACTAAAACCCATGAAAAGAACCCCCACATATTCATATTCTTAAACTGGGTGTTTAAAACATGACAGTACAGAGCTGCTGGTTGTTGGGTTCACTAATGAACTCTGACTCAGATATAAACAGAGTACAGTTAGATGTTCCTTGGCTTAACTAGTATGCTCATGTTCATAGAAAGTGTGCATAAAATAGACATAACATACAATAATTTAAATGTTCTATTCAAATAATAGACTACTACTACTACTAATAATAATAAGAAGAATAATAATAAAACTACTTAATTTTAAATAATAGTATTTTCTCTCAAAAATATATGTGTTACAATCACTGACATTCTTAAGGATTATTTTAAATAAATGATAGAATTACAAATTGGATTTAAAAAAAAAACCCATTCTTTTAGTCATGTCCTGTTTCTCTCATGTATACATATGAGGTTATGGGGTTATATGTCATTGTAGGTGGCACGGTGGTGTAGTGGTTAGCACTGTCACCTCATAGCAAGAAGTTTCTGGGTTCAAGCCCAGCGGCCGGCGAGGGCCTTTCTGTGTGGAGTTTGCATGTTCTCCCCGTGTCTGTGTGGGTTTCCTCCGGGTGCTCCAGTTTCCCCCAAAGACATGCAGGTTAGGTTAATTGGTGGCTCTAAATTGACCATAGGTGTGAATGTGAGTGTGAATGGTTGTTTGTCTCTATGTGTCAGCCCTGTGATGACCTGGTGTACCCCACCTCTCGACCATAGTCAGCTGGGATAGGCTCCAGCTTGCCTGCGACCCTGCACAGGATAAGCAGCTACAGATAATGGATGGATGGATGGATGACCCCTAATAGAAAAAATAAAACTGCCTGGAGATTGTGACTTCAAAAAATTTTTTCTTCATGATCAGTAAAGTTTTCCTTACCTTATGTAATCTTATCATATTACATTACCATGGGAAAAAAAAACAAGTAACTTTTAACACAAAAGAGACAGATGGTTGTTTTCATACACAAATCAGGTAAAGGATATTAAAAATGCAGGCAGTTAAAAATATGTTAAAGCACAATGTGGGCAATAAAAAGTTTTATATGCCTGAAACAGTTGGAAAGAGACCCATGAGCACAAATCTCAGATTATAAATATGGTTAAAATGTTCTGCATGGAGGAGTGGACCAAGATTTACAAGTAGCTTCGATCCTATTAGACATTAACAAACGTGACTCAGTGCTGTTATTGTGTCCAGGGCAGACATAACAATATATTAATTGTAAGCATGATGATATTTTTCAAACTAGTTTTCTGTAGAGAAAAATAGTTACTTAACAAGCCTTTTGTGTGTAGAACAAAATGAAAATATTAAACTATACAATGTCCCTGTATATCTGATATATGAAATATATCATTGAAATCTCACTTTTTTTTTTACAAATAGTTTTTGCTCATTTTCATGAAATGTACCAATTATTCTGGACGGCATAGTGTGATGGCTGGGCTTACATTAAAATACTAACTTCTGGCAGGTCCTGTAACCAACAGAAATCTTGCATACAAGTACATACTTGACCGTCTCTCTTACACACTTAGACAAGCCCTTGAGTAAGCCATTTCCAGTGTCAGTAGCTTTACAGTATGTGGGAAGAACTTCTTTAAATAATATATGTATGGAGATGAATTTCATGACAGCCAGACATGAAGTGATACAAAACTCCTCTCCTGCAGTCTTACTTGTTGATAATAGCTGTGTGTTGCCATACAGAGTGAGCTGAGTATTACAAAGGCCAGAGTTTAGGGTCACCAAAGGTTATGGGAAGGTACCTGTCACTGGAAACTCCATCACAGCAACCTTCAATGCTAGGTCAAACCTTTGGAAATCCCTTGTGTGTGTGTGTGTGTGTGTGTGTGTGTGTGTGTGTGTGTGTGTGTGCACGCACTAGGGTGCCTCTGCCTTGATGGCAGCCTATCAGGTGTCAGCACTTACTAGCTCTGCTGTGAGAGACTCATGTTGCAGTCAGTCTAGAGATCCAGTGTCAACCTTGGAGTCTTTCAATTCCCTTAAATTCCTTTTCACCTCCTGTATGTGATAAAGCCTGTAGGAAAGGTTTAAAATAATGTCTATGAGTGTGTGTTTTAACACATGACAATGGCCACTATATCACTTATTTGGGTGGCACGGTGGTGTAGTGGTTAGCACGGTCGCCTCACAGCAAGAAGGTTCTGGGTTTGAGCCCAGCAGCTGGCGAGGGCCTTTCTGTGTGGAGTTTGCATGTTCTCCCCGTGTCTGCGTGGGTTTCCTCCAGGTGCTCCGGTTTCCCCCACAGTCCAAAGACATGCGGTTAGGTTAATATGGGACGGCCTTGGGCTGAGGTGCCCTTGAGCGAGGCACCTAACTCCCAACTGCTCCCCGAGTGCTGTTAGCATGGCTGCCCACTGCTCTGGGTATGTGTGTGTGCTCATTGCTCACGTGTGTGTGCATGTGTGTGTTCACTGCTGCAGATGGGTTAAATGCAGAGAGGAAATATCACAAGTGTGTGATGAATAAAGTTGTGCTTTCTTTCTTTCTATTTTCACACCTCGAGGCCAGCGGTGTAGCATGGCCACTTCAGACCTGCTATCATGCGTGCACTCTGCAATTCCACTCCTTTCTCCATGAAAGTGCAAGTTATGGCTTGGTACAGTTAACACACATCCTGATCTTTTCCTTCAGCTGATAACTGTGTTATCAATACAGCAAGTACTGGCTACACTCAGCTGGCTTCTGCCACACCTTTATAGTGTGCAAGCCAAAACTTGTCATATCAGTTAAGAATGCAGACATCTGAGAGAGAACTACAGAGAGTGCTGAGCCCATCTCATCTCATCTCATCTCATCTCATTATCTCTAGCCGCTTTATCCCGTTCTACAGGGTCGCAGGCAAGCTGGAGCCTATCCCAGCTGACTACGGGCGAAGGGCGGGGTACACCCTGGACAAGTCGCCAGGTCATCACAGGGCTGACACATAGACACAGACAACCATTCACACTCACATTCACACCTACGGTCAATTTAGAGTCACCAGTTAACCTAACCTGCATGTCTTTGGACTGTGGGGGAAACCAGAGCACCCGGAGGAAACCCACGCAGACACGGGGAGAACATGCAAACTCCGCACAGAAAGGCCCTCGCCGGCTACGGGGCTTGAACCCGGACCTTCTTGCTGTGAGGCGACAGCGCTAACCACTACACCACCGTGCCACCCTGCTGACCCCATGTCCACCTGAATAATGCTAACCATACACTAGAAGACTTTGAAAAGACTCTGAAAAGACTTTAAAAAGACTAAAGTCTGACACCCTCTCACACCTAAAGACAGAGTTTTAGTCACAGACTATGATTTTGTAAAGACTGGGGATCTTGCAGGGGTCACTGTTTGTAAGACTGCAACTATCCTTTTGAGAGATGTTCCTGTCTCTGCTTTGCTGCTTCCTGTTTGGTGCTGAAGAGAGTGCAAATATTGGTTGTTGACAATGTCCACATCAGTATTTGCATGAGCCAAGACTTAAAACATATGATAATATTAAACACGGTTGATTTTATCGGAATGTCAAGACAAGAAAAAGACTGAATTAAGACAACTATCCTGACCACAAACAATCAAGATGGCAGGGGAGCACCACGACTCTAGCAAAACTCTCCTGATTTTTTTTCCGACATTGGACATTTGTCTGAGACACTGAAATTGTTTGAAAAGTCGTTTAGTGTCAGGCTGGTATAAGGATACATTTAAAAGCATAGAACTGAAATTGCGTATTTGACCACTGAAAATGTATCTGTTTTATTTAATAAATTTAATAAAGATATTTAAATATTCTGAGGAGTATTTTACTGTGATTGCCCATGTAAAGATGGACTGTATAAAGAGCCTTTTTTTTTCATCTAGCTTTGCTGGCATCACATCAGACTGTGTAAACTGGATAAATGGTGCAAACTGAATGTGGGCAGTTTCAAATGGACCCATAATAGTATAGATATTGCTAGAAAATGTTGTTCCATCTGAATGTAAAGTGGATCCTTTCAATGTCTCTGAGCTCTCTCTGAAGCTCTTTGTTATTTTTTTCCCTTAGCATGACCTCTTTATTTTGCTAGGGACCTGAAAGGTTCAGAAACATCCCTGGGTGATGTTACTATTTAAGAGAAACTCCATCCATTATCTCTAGCCGCTTTATCCTGTTCTACAGGGTCACAGGCAAGCTGGAGCCTATCCCAGCTGACTACGGGCGAAAGGCGGGGTACACCCTGGACAAGTCGCCAGGTCATCACAGGGCTGACACATAGACACAGACAACCATTCACATTCACATTCACACCTATGGTCAATTTAGAGCCACCAGTTAGCCTAACCTGCATGTCTTTGGACTGTGGGGGAAACCGGAGCACCCGGAGGAAACCCACGCGGACACAGGGAGAACATGCAAACTCAACACAGAAAGGCCCTCGCCGGCCACGGGGCTCGAACCCAGGACCTTCTTGCTGTGAGGTGACAGTGCTAACTACTACACCACTGTGCCACCACACCACTATTAGAGAAACTATTTAGTTTTAATTTCTTTATTTGGGAAGCAGCATGGAATTATTATTGAATTTATTGCTATTTGCAACTATTCGATTCTTCCACAAGTAGATTACAGTAGCATATTTCTACCAAAGAGAGCTTTAAACCAATGAACCCCCTGTTTCTTAAAAATAGATTAGATGGATCATGGTAAATTAAAATATGATGATGATGATGATGATGATAAGCCCTGTGCAGATCTTTCTTTGGTCCACGTTCACCTGTTTAATCGTTCATCCCGCCAATACATCACATCCACACATTTTAACCATGACAGTGTATATCCTGTGCCAGATAAATCCTTCTGCATCTGTAATGTTTTTCCAGTGATAGCAATGCAGGTTCTTCTCTAAAACTACACCATAAATGTGGGCTTACTGTCCAGTAAAAATTAAATAAAAATAAAACTGAGGGATAAACAAATCTGTAGCCCATAAATGGCTATAAAGAAAGTAAACCAGATTATGCTGTGTTTGGTTTAATGGATTTCAGGCTGTTTTGTTTGATTTGTTGTTAGTTAGGTGAATGCACCTAAATTGAAAACTGCATCATGCCTTAATTCATACTATTATAGAAGCAAAAAGAGAGGCTAGGAAGCAGTGTCATTTTGGGACTATGTACAACCCCAATTCCAAGAAAGTTGGGACACTGTGTAAAACATAAATAAAAACAGAATGTGAAGATTTGCAAATGATGGAAACTCTATATTTAATCAAAAATAGTACTAAGACAACATATCAAATGTTGAAACTGAGAAATTTTATTGTTTTTTGAAAATACATGCTCATTTTGAATTTGATCTCAGCAACACGTTTCAGAAAAATTGGGATGGGGCAACAAAAGACTGAAAAAGTTGTGTAATGCTAAAAATAAACTAATTTGGTTAATTGGCAACAGGTCAGTAACAGGACTGGATATAAAAAGAGCATCCCAGAGAGGCTGAGTCTCTCAGAAGTAAAGATGGGGAGGGGTTCACCACTCTGTGAAAGACTGCGTGGGCAAACAGTGCAACAATTTAAGAATAACGTTGCTCAACATAAAATAGTAAAGAATTTGGGGATCGCATCATCTGTGATACATAATATCATTAAAAGATTCAGAGAATCTGGAGAAATCTCTGTATGCAAGAGACAAGGCTGAACACTGACACTGGATGCCTGTGATCTTCAGGCTCTCAGGCGACACTGCATTAAAAGCAGACATGTGTCTGTAGTGGAAATCACTGTACGGGCTCAGGAACACTTCAGAAAACCATCATCTGTGAAAACAGTTCATTACTGCATCCACAAATGCAAGTTAAAACCATATATAAATAGTATCCAGAAACACCACCACCTTCTCTGGGTCCGAGCTCATTTACGATGGACTGATGCAAAGTGAAAAATTGTCCTGAGGTCTGATGAATCAAAAGTAGAAATTCTTTTTAGAAATCATGGATACCACATCCTCCAGGCTAAAGAGGAGAGGGACCATCCGGCTTGTTATCAGTGCACAGTTCAAAAGCCAGCATCTGTAATGGTATGAGGGTGCATTAATGCACATGACATGGGTAGCTTTTACATCTGGGAAGGCATCATTAATGCTGAATGATATAAACACATTTCAGAGCAATACGCTGCCATCCAGACAAAATCTTTTTCAGGGCAGGCCTTCCTTCTTTCAGCAAGACAATGCCAAACTGCTTTCTGCACATATTAAAACTGCATGGCTCCATAGTAGAAGAGTCTGGGTGCTAAACTGGCCTGCCTACAGTCCAGACCTGTCTCCTATTTAAAACATTTGGTGCATTATGAAGTGCAAAATATGACAAAGGAGACCCCGAACTGTTGATCAACTGAAATTGTATATCAGGCAACGTTTCTCTTTCAAAACTACAGCAATTGGTCTCTTCAGTTCCCAAACGTTTACAAAGTGTTGCTAAAAGTAGAGGTGATGCAATACAGTGCTAAACATGCCCCTGTCCCAACTTTTTTGAAATGTTTTGCTGGCATCAAATTCAAAATGAGCATATATTTTTCAAAAAACAATAAACTTTCTCAGTTTCATCATTTGATATGTTGTCTTTGTACTATTTTCCATGAAATATAGGGATTCCATGATTTGCAAATTATCGCATTCTGTTTTTAATTACAGTTTACATAGTGTCCCAACTTTTTTGGAATTGGGGTTGTACGTACAACATTGCCACAACAAAACTAAAGGAATTAAAATGCATATAATTTAATTTTTAAAACCTGAAAGTTTTTCAGGCTGATTTCATGTGTTTGGAGGATGTACAGTGGTGCTTGAAAGTTTGTGAACCCTTTAGAATTTTCTATATTTCTGCATAAATATGACCTGAAACAACATCAGATTTTCACACAAGTCCTAAAAGTAGATAAAGAGAACCCAGTTAAACAAATGAGACAAAAATATTATACTTGGTCATTTATTTATTGGGGAAAATGATCCAATATTACATATCTGTGAGTGGCAAAAGTATGTGAACCTCTAGGATTAGCAGTTAATTTTAAGGTGAAATTAGAGTCAGGTGTTTTCAATCAGTGGGATGACAATCAGGTGTGAGTGGGCACCCTGTTTTATTTAAAGAACAGGGAGCTATCAAAGTCTGATCTTCACAACACATGTTTGTGGAAGTGTATCATGGCACGAACAAAGGAGATTTCTGAGGACCTCTGAAAAAGTGTTGTTGATGCTCATCAGGCTGAAAAGGTTACAAAACCATCTCTAAAGAGTTTGGACTCCACCAATCCACAGTCAGACAGATTATTTACAAATGGAGGAAATTCAAGACCACTGTTACCCTCCCCAGGAGTGGTCAATCAACAAAGATCACTCCAAGAGCAAGGTGTGTAATAGTTGGCGAGGTCACAAAGGACCCCAGGGTAACTTCTAAGCAACTGAAGGCCTCTCTCACATTGGCTAATGCTAATGTTCATGAGTCCACCATCAGGAGAACACTGAGCAACAATGGTGTGCATGGCGGGGTTGCAAGGAGAAAGCCACTGCTCTCCAAAAAGAACATTGCTGCTCGTCTGCAGTTTGCTAAAGATCACGTGGACAAGCCAGAAGGCTATTGGAAAAATGTTTTGTGTGACGGATGAGACCTAAATAGAACTTTTTTGTTTAAATCAGAAGCGTTATGTTTGGAGAAAGGAAAACACCTGTGAAACATGGTGGTGGTAGTATCATGGTTTGGGCCTGTTTTGCTGCATCTGGGCCAGGATGGCTTGCCATCATTGATGGAACAATGAATTCTGAATTATACCAGTGAATTCTAAAGGAAAATGTCAGGACATCTGTTCATGAACTGAATCTCAAGAGAAGGTGGGTCATGCAACGACCCTAAGCACACAAGTCGTTCTACCAAAGAATGGTTAAAGAAGAATAAAGTTAATGTTTTGGAATGGCCAAGTCAAAGTCCTGACCTTAATCCAATCGAAATATTGTGGAAGGACCTGAAGCGAGCAGTTCATGTGAGGAAACCCACCAACATCCCAGAGTTGAAGCTGTTCTGTACGGAGGAATAGGCTAAAATTCCTCCAAGCCGGTGTGCAGGACTGATCAACAGTTACCGGAAACATTTAATTGCAGTTATTGCTGCACAAGGGGGTCACACCAGATACTGAAGCAAAGGTTCACATACTTTTGCCACTCACAGATATGTAATATTGGATCATTTTCTTCAATAAATAAATAAATAAATAACCAAGTATAATATTTTTGTCTCATTTGTTTAACTGGGTTCTCTTTATCGACTTTTAGGACTTGTGTGAAAATCTGATGATGTTTTAGGTCACGTTTATGCAGAAATATAGAAAATTCTAAAGGGTTCACAAACTTTCAAGCACCACTGTAGTTGTAGTTTTCATTGCTCTGCTCGGTGGAAGTAAAGGTGAAGGGAAAACACCTCTGATCACAGAGGAAGGGTGCAGGGACATTTCCAAACAGATGTATCCTGGAATATGGCAATGACAGAGGAAGAGGGCTTTAAAGGGTCTTGGTTTTGGTGTGTATGTGGTTTTGTATGTGTTTATGTGTGTGTGTGTGTGTGTGTGTGTGAGTGCATGAGAGAGAGATTATAATTACTACACTTGAATTTTCCAGCAGTAAACACCTCAGTAAGTCAAGTTTATTTGTATAGCGCTTTTAACAATAAACATTGTCGCAAAGCAGCTTTACAGAATTTGAACGACTTAAAACATGAGCTAATTTTATCCCTAATCTATCCCCAATGAGCACGCCTGTGGTGAAGTAAGCAGTAAGATCCATCTCTCCAAAGCACTGGTATAAAGCAGCATGTCCTGTGGGAGATCCAGAGGGTCATGTCAGATTTATAGGCTTGCCTGATGTATAAGATCAGCAGGGCAAGCACAGACAGATTAAATAGCATCATAGATAGCGAGATGGATTAGACTGGCTCATAGGTTCATGAACGCATCTGACCATGGAGACCAAATATTGAGATGAAATAGGGAGGTTTATGCGTTAAAAATATGTGGAACAGGAAAAACCTCATTTATGTACTGTACATAAAGACAGTGTGTTTGAAAGATTAAAAATATTCTGTTTGTAGTCTGACAAACTCCTGGTGAGCTGTTGTTATGTTGCTCAACACACAGCTTGCCATGTCTGTGTTTTGTCTTCTTTTGGTTACTGTGGAGGCAGGTAAACACACAAATAAACTAATGAACAGGGTGATTCACTGGGTTGGTTGAGCTCACTGACAGAGAGTCAAGGAAGGGAACAAGGGAAATAACTAGGGCTTTGTCTTTCCTGTCATTCCTCCTGCATCCATGTTTAATTCATGTGAAACTGTCATTATGCTGACAGAAATATACAGGAACTAATATACACTTATTGTAGGAGATAGGAACAGCAGTGGAACAAGTGAGTAAATACTTGCAGCATATCTCTTTCCTCTCGTCTGTGTGCAGGCCGGATTCGAGCTTGTGTCAATTGATGGAGAATCACTCCAGGGAGTCACACACCAGCATGCCGTGGACGCCATAAGGAAGGCTTTCAGCAACAAGGCCAAAGAACCCATGGAGTTTGTTGTCAAAATCCCGAAGAACTTGAAAGACTAAAGCAAAATCTGCTGTACTGTTCTGTACTACAGAGATTTACATCCAGAGTTCAGTTCACACTGTATCGAAAACAGAACAGAAAACCTGAAACACCACATCTTACGATAACAAGGGAAGCTCCATGGAAAAGCAAAGCTGCCACTGTGTAATCTGAATCAGATGGCTGAACCAACATGCCCAAGGGGTGATGTTTGAAAGAGGGCTTTGCTTTCGCAGATAGTTACTGTCTCGTGACAGACTTTTTTTTTTTTTCTCCCTGTATCATTTTTGAACAATGGACTTGTAATCATTGCACTTTTGGACCAAAGTGTTTATATCTGGGGAGCTGATGAAGATTCATTGACATAGCATTATTCTCAATGCTTAAACATTTTACTTAATATCATATCTATTTCATATCTTTTCCATTCCTCAGCAGTGAAGAATCTGTGGGTAAATTTAGGCATTACGTCTGCTAATGCAATAAGTATGTTCGTATGGATCATATACATTGATCATCTATATTATAACACTACAACATATTCTCAGAAAACATAAAGTACAATGTTCTAGAGCAAAGATTACACCAGATTATGATGATATCAGGTTTATACTGAGCTTAATTCACCATTTTAAATTTAGTTATATCAATTTTAATCTTTTTTGGTCCCCTGAGGCAGTGCTTTGAAGACATAATAACAGACTTTACACACACTCATGTAAAGACATTGCCTACATTAGTCTGTTGAAAAAGCTAAATGCTAAGGCCATTCTGAATGAAATTACATTACACCTTTGCAGAGTGCCTTACACGTGTGCATTACAGCACTTGAAGTGCTTGGGGGTCAAAACAGGTACTGAATGTGATTAGGTGATATCTTTCAGGGAGGGGAGATTTGTTAGCAATTGATTTTATTACAAACATCCTGTGTTATACTATAATAAATAATAATAATAATGACTTACCAAAAAGTTGGTTCAGCAGTTTTTCAATTTGTTTAGAACACTTTAAAACAAGTAAAATACGACCCCAAATCAGAAAAAGTTGGGACTAAATGTTGAAATTGAAATTAAAACTGAAAACCATGATTTGTAAATAATATTCGACCTTTATTGCACTCAAAACAATATAACAGCACATTATTTGATGTTTTACGTCATGAATTTTATTTTTCAAAATAAACACATTTCAAAAGAAGTTGAGACAGTAAATTTACCACTTTGTAATGTTACCATTCCTTCTCACAACGCTTAAAAGATGTTTAGGGACTGAAGACACCAAATGATGAAACGTTTCAGGTGTTATTTTGTCCCATTCTTCTTGCAAACAGGTCTTAAGGTGTGCAGCAGTACAGGGTCATCGAGGTCATATTTCTCATTTCAAAATTCACCACATATTCCTTTTTGGAGACAGGCACCTTCTCCTTCCACAGCCATGCCTTTGTAATGTGTGCAGAATGTGGTTTTGCATTGTCTCATTGAAATATCCCTGGAAAAGAGGTCATCTTGAAGGTAGCACATGTTGCTCCAAAATCTCAATGTTTCTGCATTAATGCTACATCACAGAAGTGCAAGTTACCTTTGCCAAGGGCACTGACAACCCCATACCATGACAGACCCTGACTTTTGGACTGTTGCTGGTAACAGTCTGGATGGTTCTTTTCCTCTTTTTTCCGGTGGACATGGCGTCCAGATGCCTCCGAGTTCAGAGAAGTTGATGTCACTTCTGGACACAGTTAAACGTAAGGCTTCCTTTTTGCACATTAAAATTTTAACTGGCATTTGTGGATGTAACTCCGCACTGTAGTGCTCCTCAAAGACTAGGCCTTTCCTGGATACCGATTTTGTACTAAATCATGATTACAATCCCCTGTTGGCATCACCTGTTTCAAATCACATCATTATTTAACCTTGTTACCAGCCCTAAATTGCCCCATCCCAACCTTTTTTTTGTTATGTGTTACAGGCCTGAAAAGCAGGAATGGATGTATATAACAAATGAAACGAAGCTGACCAGACAAAACATGAAATATTTTGGGTTCATACTGTCTGCAATGAAGTACAAGTCAAAGTAAATTTAGAAATCACTGCTTTCTTTTTTATTTGCATTTTCCAGTTTGTCTCAATTGTTTTCTGATTTGTTATGTATGCACATAACAGAAATTAATAGCTAAAGCATAACAGCAGTAAGAACCACTCTGACTTGTAAGTGACTTATTTTTAATCAAAAACCTTGTATTGCTTTTTACAGGAAATGTACAGCATGATAATAAACAAGTGACTACAAACATGAAATGTCAAACACACGCAAAACATACATGAATAAAAGACAACAAAACATATACATTGTAACTTTGCTTTGGTCTATTCCCAGTGGCTACACCTTTGACAGATATTATGCATAAAAATTAGAATACAATACTAGGAATATTTACATGTGTGTTTCAGTCATGGTATGAAATAGTATTCAATGCAAGAATGAAAAACAGTAGGAAGAAAGGAAAACCAATATACAAACCATTGCTACAGAGACATACAAGAAAGCAAACCGTCTGATCAGGGAGAGTAAAGAATGCTCTGCTATTGATTAAAGGGCATGTACCGGTATCACTCCTCGTGTTATCGCTATGCTGCTCCGGTGTAACAGATCTCTAAGGCAGTCAGAGTCGACCTAGAATTATATGATGACTAACACATGAATTTAGTAAATAAGAGTTTATGGAAATGATTTGAGCAGAAGTAAAAATGCCCAGATGGTTTGATTAATACTGTTATTTGGCTTCATATAGTTTGGAACAGAGATAATATAAAACATTGTAACTGTGATGCATGTGAAGCAACACATGCTACAGTGGCCTGATGGAGAATCAGTTGCAGTGAGCAGGAAGAATCAGCTTGGAATCAGTAAGAATGATTTACCTAATAATACACATGGAAGTGGGAACTGAGAGAAATCATTGTTACAAGAATTTGGCTAATGCTAAATGAGTAGCAATGGTGTCAGGTGGTGTCCGGCACTTGGTAAATTTCCGAACATCAAAAGTCATAACAGAGTGGAATTTCCTGCCAGTCACTGAACTCTACATAGCAATACTGCAGAAATATAAGCAGTCACTCTAAGTGCCTTACAAAATGGTTATGGCAAATGACTCCACTGGGTTACTTCTTAAAATCTAGGAGATAGAAAACTGTTGAGCTATTACCACAAAATAGGCTAAGTCACTATATATATATATATATATATATATATATATATATATATATATATATATATATATATATATATGAGTGATTCCACGCTTATGGGTACTGAAATGGGGACATGAACTTATTCACCTAAAACCATTTCTTTTTTTACCATCAGGTCACAAAACACGTAATCTTTAATGAATGATATGTTAAAAGATAACTTTAATTTTCTGAGATGTAATAAAAACATATTTATATGCCAAAGTCAAGCCTATGAGTTCCAAAATGATGTCTGTTACATTACTTCTGTTACGATTGTCCATCTCGCGTCTGTTACAAATTAATTACAATCTAGCTATATACCATGTTAATCTTATTGAAAGAATGTGTATGTTTATTCTACTACACATGTTTATTAATTATATTTGCTAAAACATCACCTTCCTATGTTTCAAAAAGTAATTCTACATTGTTAAAATTGAGAATATATATGTCCACAACACTTCTGTTACGTTCTGACTTTGGCATATAAATATGTTTTTATTACATCTCAGAAAATTAAAGTTATCTTTTAACATATCATTCATTAAAGATTACATGTTTTGTGACCTGATGGTAAAAAAAAGAAATGGTTTTAGGTGAATTTTTAAAAATAAGTTCATGTCCCCATTTCAGTACCCATAAGCGTGGAATCACACACACACACACACACACACACGCGCGCATATAAAAATATACAAAATATATTCCATTCCTACATATTTTAAAGAGTTTGTTCTGTAATAAAAAATAGCATATATTGTGTATATACTGTATATTCCCTTCTATGTGAATATTTTATTTTATTAGGATTTCAGAAGTTGGAGGCAAATCTAAACTAAGATCGATGAATACATTGTCTCGTCTATGCTGCCAGTAAGCGCAATGGCTCCACCCACTGTGGGTGGAGACACTGTTGACTAGGGCATATATAACCTGTGTGATCTCCATAGAGATCACAGTAAACTTGATTTCGAGACAAGCTGATGACAGAATATTACTGTAACATGCACACATGCTATTCACACTCTGTTGGGTGCATCACAACATTGTGCATTGTGCAATCTATGAAGGAAGATTGGAGAAAAAGACGATATATCAAATTTCCATCAACATACAAAAATAGTACTTCTAGATAAAGTGATTAGTATTGAGGTGCTGAGCACTCAGTGAGCTCTGAGGACAGACAGGACAGATGTTATTCCCTGTATTTGTGCTGCACCCTGACATGACAGCAGCCACTATACAAAAAAACCCTTTTGTGTCTTATTTACTGGTTAGAACATCTCCAAGATTGAGCATACAGACATGACAATGCACTTCAACTCTGCAGAACCTGACCGTGCGGCACTGGAGTTACATTAATATTAATGCCGACAGTAAGAAGTGGTGGAGAGTCCATTAGTGCAGGTGCTCCTCTCCCATTAGTGCCTTTACTGTGTCTAAACACAGCACATGATATCATAACCGGAGCTGCATATTCGGACTGAAATCCAGCATTTCTTTTCAGAAACTTTCACAAAACCCCTCTTTTTGCCATCTAAACGTGTTCCTCAGATTCATACATCTGTGTAGAAAAGACAAAGCAATTGCAAATGTCACACAACATACTGTCTAGGCTGCATATCCGCCCTGGTTAGGTTCTGAGGAGGTGCTTTGGTGATCAGTGCACTATAAAGGACACAGTGGAAGTCAGGCAGTGTTTGAGAACAATTTGAATTCTCTGTCTGTGGGGGAGGAGCTGAGAGGGTGACTAGGTCATTTCCTTGAAACAGGTTTCAGGACAGTGGTGGACACGGAGCATTTAGGTTGTTCAGCAACTGAGAACAATCTGAATGTGCGTTAGATCTCCGTGGCAGCGATTTCCTCAAATCGGATGTCATGGCGCATGTCAAACTCCTCCATATCCCTGTTCTCCAGCTCCAGGCTCAGCTCCCTCATCACACGCTCCAACTCCCGGTTGCGGCGGTACATCTGGATGTAGTTCTGTTGTAGCTGCTTCTGGTAGCGGATCACCTTGTCTTTCTCTTCCTGCCAGACACGGCGTTCCTCATCGAAGGCTTCCAGCTGCTCCTGTCCATGCCTCCTCTCGAACACCAGCTCAGTGCGCAGTTGTTCTACTTGCATGTGCAGGCCATGCAGAGCATCTGTACTCTGCTGCTGGACCCTGGTCACCTCACTTTCGTACGATGGCAGTGGCTCCACTACCTCCCGGAAAGCAGGGCTGTGGACTTGATTCAGGCCACATCCAACACGGCTCTGGGGCAGAGGCAGGCTCATGCACTGGCTCTTACTGCTGGGCAATGCCAACACGTCTCTGAGTCGGGTTGACTCCATTTCAAGTCGGCCCAGTTTCTCACGTAGTAGCTCAGCCTCGCTCTTGCGGCGCTGCAGCTCGTTCTCACATACTTCCAGTTCGAGCGTGCGAGTCCGTGCTGCTGCCTGGGCCTCGTGTGAGCGTGCCTGGCTGGCCTGCAGCTCAGAGCGAGCCTCTCGCAGCTGGGCCTTCAGGGCCACAATCTCGGCTGCCTTCTGGCCCAGGTCAGCCTGCACATCTTTCAGCTGCTGCTTCAGCAGGGAGATCTCGCCAGACTTTTGACACACCTGCAGTACAGAAACATTGTGGAAAATATTTCATTTCAGTTTCTTGAATGACACTGGAAGGGTAGTAAAGGCGAGCATTACATTTATACTTGAACAGGCTCCTGATAAACTCGATATACTCCTGTGTGAGGCAACAACTGTTTATAATTATAAAAATGGAAACCAACTTCTCCAGATGTTCCACCGCATTTTATATAACTATAACTGGACAAAAAAGTATGATGTATTGTAATGCTATTGTAATTGTTGGCAAACAGCTATGGTGTAAGAGGAATAAAATAATTCAGGGCATGATGTTGCTGAAAACTTGTAATGGCATTCCGATTCATGCCCGTTATATTTTATTCCTTACACAGCACACAAATGGACGCAAACGGACATATGAACGATATCTTTTGCATTGTTTTTTTCCCGCAGCTTTTTGCCTGGTATGGTTTATCCTGTTTTAATGTGGCACCATATTTGAAGGGTGCACGCTGAACATAACTTTATTCCCTGAAACACTATCCTAGAGGGCGGCACGGTGGTGTAGTGGTTAGCGCTGTCGCCTCACAGCAAGAAGGTCCTGGTTCGAGCCCCGTGGCCGGCGAGGGCCTTTCTGTGTGGAGTTTGCATGTTCTCCCCGTGTCTGCGTGGGTTTCCTCCGGGTGCTCCGGTTTCCCCCACAGTCCAAAGACATGCAGGTTAGGTTAACTGGTGACTCTAAATTGACCGTAGGTGTGAATGTGAGTGTGAATGGGTGTCTGTGTCTATGTGTCAGCCCTGTGATGACCTGGCGACTTGTCCAGGGTGTACCCCGCCTTTCGCCCGTAGTCAGCTGGGATAGGCTCCAGCTTGCCTGCGACCCTGTAGAAGGATAAAGCGGCTAGAGATAATGAGATGAGATGAGACTATCCTAGAGTTCATGGGTAGTGTAAGAATATTTAAGCAGTGTCTATTCTTACCTCCCACTTGGTCTCCTCCAGACGGGGGCCTAGCTGGTTCTGCTCCCTTTCAATGGAGGCACATCTTTTCTCCAGTGTCTCTCGTTCCTGCAGCAGCTGAGAGAAATCCTCATGCAGCTTCTTCTTCTCCTGTTGGAGCTGGAAGACCTGCAGCTGCAGCACCTGTTGGGCCCGTTGTGCTTTCTGTTGCACCTGCTTCATCTTGGTTGCACAGCTCTGCCTGAGCTCCTCCATCTCCTGCTCACAACGTTTTTGTTTCTCCTCGTATACCTAAATATCCAGAAACCATTCAGACAGCATTTCAATTATACTCCAGAATCTAAGAGAGATTTATGTGTCAACTCTTTAATGATGTACTTGTAATATAAATACAGTGCCTTGAAAAAGTATTCATACCCCTTGAACTTTTTCACATTTTTCCATCTTATAACCACGAACTTAAAAGTTTTTTATTGAGATTTTATGTGATAGACCAACACAGAGTAGCACATAATTGTGAAGTGAAACGAAAATGATAAATGGTCTTCAAAATTTTAAACAAATAAAAATCTGAAACATGGGGTGTGCATTAGTATTCAGCCCCCCTGCGTCAATACTTTGTAGAGCCACCTTTTGCTGCAATTACAGCTGCAAGTCTTTTGTGGTATGTCTCTACCAGCTTTGCACATCTAGACACCGAAATTTTTGCCCATTCTTCTTTGCAAAATAGCTCAAGCTCAGCCAGATTGGATGGAGAGGGTCTGTGAACAGCAAATTTCAAGTCTTGCCACAGATGCTCAATGGGATTTAGGTCCGGATTTTGACTGGGCCATTCTAACACATGAATATTCTTTGATCTAAACCATTCCATTGTAGCTCTGGCTGTATGTTTAGGGTCATTGTCTTGCTGGAAGGTGAATCTCCTTCCAGGTCTCAAGTCTTTTGCAGCCTCCAACAGGTTTTCTTGCAGAATTGCCCTGTATTTAGCTCCATCCATCTTCCCATCAACTCTGACCAGCTTCCCTGTCCCTGCTGAAGAAAAGCATCCCCATAGCATGATGCTGCCACCACCATGTTTCACAGTGGGGATGGTGTGTGCAGGGTGATGAGCAGTGTTAGTTTTCCGCCACACACAGCGCTTTGCATTTAGGCCAAAAAGTTCAACTTTGGTCTCATCTGACCAAAGCACCTTCTTCCACATGTTTGCTGTGTCCCCTACATGGCTTCTGGCAAACTGCAAACAGGACTTCTTATGCCTGTCTTTCAACAATGGCTTTCTTCTTGCCACTCTTCCAAAAAGGCCAGATTTGTGGAGTGTACGACTTATAGTTGTCCTGTGCACAGATTCTCCCACCTGAGCTGTGGGTTTCTGCAGCTCCTCCAGAGTGATCATGGGCCTCTTGGCTGCTTCTCTGACCAGTGCTCTCCTTGCTCGCTCTGTCAATTTAGGTGGACGGCCATGTCTTGGTAGGTTTGCAGTTGTGCCATACTTTTTCCATTTTTGAATGATGGATTGAACAGTGCTTCTTGAGATGTTCAGAGCTTGGGATATTTTTTTATAACCTAACCCTGCTTTAAACTTCTCCAGAACTTTATCCCTGACCTGTCTGATGAGTTCTTTGGTCTTCATGATGCTGTTTGTTCTTCAGTGTTCTCTAACAAACCGCTGAGGCCTTCACAGAACAAGTGTATTTATGCTGAGAGTAAATTACACACAGTAGGACTCTATTAACTAATTAGATGACTTCTGAAGGCAATTAATTGCATTGGATTGTATTTAGAGGTATCAGAGTACAGGGGACTGAATACTAATGCACACCACATTTTTCAGATTTTTATTTGTTTAAAATTTTGAAGACCATTTATCATTTTCGTTTCACTTCACAATTATGTGCTACTCTGTGTTGGTCTATCACATAAAATCTCAATAAAAAACTTAAGTTCATGGTTGTAAGGTGGAAAAATGTGAAAAAGTTCAAGGGGTATGAATACTTTTTCAAGGCACTGTAAAAAGATTGTAGAATATTTATTACTGTAAACAAGCTATTAACTTGATCTCTATAGGTTGTATGCCAAGATTGTATGCTTTATCCATTATTTCCGTTATCCATAACCGCTTATCCTGTGTAGGGTTGCGGGCAAGCTGGAGCCTATCCCAGCTGACTATGGGCGAGAGGCGGGGTACACCCTGGACAAGTCGCCAGGTTATCGCAGGGCTGACACACAGAGACACACAAACAACCATTCACACTCACATTCACACCTACGGTCAATTTAGAGTCACCAGTTAACCTAACCTGCATGTCTTTGGACTGTGGGGGAAACCGGAGCACCCGGAGGAAACCCACACAGACACGGGGAGAACATGCAAACTCCACACAGAAAGGCCCCCGTTGGCCACAGGGCTCGAACCCAGAACCTTCTTGCTGTGAGGTGACAGTACTAACCACTACACCACTGTGCCGCCCACTGTATGATTTATGCTTTCTCTATTTGACCATTTGAAGTTTCAATATGTCGATCACATACCTGGCAGATGGCTGCTTCATTCTCGTCCAGGTTGTCTCGGAGCTGCTGCAGCTCCAAGTCTCTCTCTCTCAGCTTTTCCTCCAAATCACGAATAATGCTCTCATATCCCTCTGGGGGAGCAGGAGAACGCCCACATGATCCACTGTCTGAGAGTGGCTGGCCTGTGCTTTTGCTGGATGAGGAGCGGCCGCTGTCAGAGTTAGTGTGACCATGTCCTCCTGCAGGCCGTGTGGACTCTGTGCTTGTGGACAGTCCCTCGCTCTGCACCAGGCTGCAGGCTGTACTGCTGTATGTGGGCAGACTGGAGAGTGAATTGCGGCCAGAATCCGACATGCTGCAAGTCTGACTGTTGCGAGCGTTGCGGCCACCACTGTACGCATTGTGTTTCTCTGTGCACAGCATCCCTGCTCCTCCTGGAAGTAAAAGGTTGAGGCTTCCATGGCTCTCGGACAGACTGCCCCCTGGTCGTGGGGAAAGGTACTGCACTGAGTTGCGGTTCTTTGGTACTACAGGCTTGAAGGCAGTTGGTCGGATTACGACTTTCTCCATATTCTGTAATTTAAAAAAATTCAGATTAGTATGACTGCATGATCAAATATTGCTGGAGCCTTTTGCATGAAGCACACAGGGCTGACATAAAGCAATATCCTTCTTGACATGGCCCACTTGACAGCCAACATGGCACCACTCAGGGGCAGTTATTTTCAGTCATACAAAACATGGCTCCTATATACTTGAGTGGTGAGAGAGCCATATGCCAGAAATGGAGCAACAAGGTGCTGTTTCAAATGCAGATTTGAAATGGCTGCTAAAATCTCACAAAAATGTAAATGCATGGAAAAAAGTTTTCAGTTTGCTCCATCAACTGTTTATCCGTAACTAACAGAGAAAAAGTGGTGTATATCTGCATGTGCATCTTGGTAAGACTGATAGGCCAGGAAATTTCTGTTAGCGTCTTTACCAGCAAAGCAACTCTTTTTTTTTTTTTTTTCTTTAAATACACGAGCCAGGGGAGTTTATATCATACAGCTGCCATGTTGAATCTTACGCACTGCTCCATTCGTACTTTAAGCAGTGGGCTGTCTCTTCTCAAACCATCTCTGTGTGAAGTCAGCATAATCATGGTGTCAAAATCATGGAGTAATCACATTTAAACTGTTTTTAAAAAATCCTCCTAGGTAAATACACAGAACAGGGGTGAAGAAATCACTGTATGTAGTATATTGAAGGGGGGGGGGGGGGACCTGGACACGTAATCTGCTTATCACAGGCTGCCTGGGCTACTTTTTTATTCCTTTATCACAAGGATATAAATTAAATCCCTATTCAGACATGATTCAATTTTCATTTGGCCCTGGAGTCATTCCATCTTTTGCAGGTGCTCTTCTGTGACTTTATTTCTGTCCGTATCAGCCACACTGGTGTTATTCTACCTCTTCCCCTGAGAAGTTTACTCACTGTTTTTTTTTTTTTATCAATTCTATTCATTTTAATTCTGTCTGGTTAGAATGAGTATCCACTTCCACAAAATCACAAAAAGATGAGTGAATATAATTTGGATGGGCTACTGAATAAATGGATTACACTGAACCAAAGGCTAATAAATATACTGGCTTTTTGTCACAGCAGGTATTTACTAGTCAATATAAATTAGGTGCCAATTCCACACAGGTCAGTAATGGCTGCAAAAGCATAATTAAATAAAATTCTAATTTTAGCGATGATATGGATGTCCTTTTCAGAAGGGCAGATCAACAGTCTGTTCCAGTGCAGTAATTATAAAAAGGCTATAACTCACTTTCTCCAGCTTGCCTGAGACAGGGATGAGTTTGGGTGGAGGGCCTCCGATGTTGCTAGTGTTCACAGTTCCTCGATTGTCCTGTGTTTCTTCTGTGTCACTGCATGGGCTGCCCACTTTGACATGGTTATCATTCCAGTCGCCCACCACCTCATCACTGAGGTATCCATAGTTGCCATTACCAGCAGTCATGAGGGTAGTGGGTTTGTTCTTGATAGGCAAAGGAGGCTGGTTGTCAAGGAGCTCCTCCTGAGAGCTGGCCCTGCGCAGTGTGCCCTCCTGCTGCCGGAAACAGCTGGTGGCAGGCAGGGGTTTGCGAAGCCTGGCACTGAAGTCACTGACAGCGCGGCAGTGGCGTTCCTGGTAAGTGCGTCCAGAGATAAGGCTGCTGACAGAGCCCATGGTGCCTGTGGGTGGGGAGCGCGATACAGGTTGGCACTGCTGAATATCGACACTGGGTTGTGGGTGATCAGAGGGCACGGGCAATGCCTGAACCAAAGCCATGGCGACTGTGCGCCCAATGCACACACTCTGCAGAGACAGAAAGAGAGAAATTATCAAAACCAGTGCAGAAACATCTAAGTCAAGAATTAGAAATATTAATAAATACAGTATATATGAAATATGAAGTTAGAACATATAGACCTGGGGACCACTGATCTGAAT
This sequence comes from Neoarius graeffei, assembly GCF_027579695.1. Lineage (NCBI taxonomy): Eukaryota > Metazoa > Chordata > Actinopteri > Siluriformes > Ariidae > Neoarius > Neoarius graeffei. The sequence goes on along the minus strand of NC_083575.1, from coordinate 45,463,558 downwards.
GCTTTCAAAGTAAAACATGAGCTTTAAGCATTCTATAAGGTCAGCATTATCCATGGAACACCATGAATCAGCTCAATTAAATGATGGAAAAGCAGAATGAACTCTCTGACACTGGCTGTAAATTGGGTCAGAGATTTATCTGTAAAACAGTTTGTAGTAGTCATGGTTATGTGGGACGCGTTTATATTTACCATTCAGCGGTATGCTCTGAGCTGTTTTGTCATGTCCAACCCCCAAAATAATTTAAACTTACTCCCCCTAAAAGGGGCTTTTGAGGCAAACAGGCAGTTTGATCTGGAACAAATCATTTACTTCACCATCAGTCTAACAAATCTGCCCTTCCTGTATTGCAATACACAGTCATCTGTTTTATATGTTCTACAGCAAATGTAATGACAAGGGAAGAACTTTATACAAACAGCTGAAACAATCCTGAGAACCATGTGGCTATGTTCACATTACCAGGCTGAAGTGACTCAAATTTGTTTTTTTGCATTAATGTGACACAGATCTGATGTTTTCATGGCTGTGTGAACATAGAAATCTGATCTTTTCAAATGAGATTTGAGTCGCTTTCATTTTTTTTTCACCTTCTTGATCTGATCATACACAGCTACTGAACTGTTTGCCATCTTCCAGAGCAAAATGACATGCATACATTAGCTATTAGTGTGTCCATGAATTGTCTCACAAATATGACAGTTTTTGTTATTGGTGATGCAGATAGCTCGTGCAAAAACGTATCTGTTTGCATGCGCGCTGTTTTAGAGGACAGATGCGTTCACATTACAGTTAGATACAGGTCACTTGTAATTATGAACGTGAACAGTCAAGATGAGCAAATCCGATCTGAGCAAAAAAACTGGAATTGAATAATGAGGCTTGTAATGCGAATGTAGCTTCTGACTTTAGTTTCAAATAATGGCACACTAAGAGACCGGTCACTGAATACAAAATCAGAGCTGAATAAACAAGAGACACAAACTCAACGCGAGCTGGCAGTTTTTGGAGACGGTAGGTGAATCAACATTTAATGTTGATCAAAGTTTCCCTTTATGCAAGTGAGAAGCAAAGCAACAGTGCAACTATCAATAGGAGTGGAGGACTGTTCCTTCTTCAAGAAACAATAAAAGAAGCAGAGAGAGGAGAAGAGGATAGTGTCACCTATGGAGACCACAGTTCCATGTGTTTTACATGCACATGGCTCTACTAATGTTAATATCACATCCATAGTTTACGCTTTCCTAAAGCTTGATTCCTTCTGGGCTCCACGTCCCTGTTTCTGCCCATGCAGGATAAATTCATAATAATTATAAACACAAAGATTGAAGCTATATGGAATGTATGACCTTGGAGGTTGAATTTAGTTAAAAGCGGTTCATGAAAAAGTCTAAAAGGTCCCAATCTTATCTCATGTCCATCACCCACTGACCTACTGCTTGAACTTCCCAGGCTGCATTATCATGGATCATTACACTCTTCTTATACTCAACCACCATTAATTCTTGGAAACCCACACACCAAACGCACCCTCATTTCACCCGCAAGCATACATGCATCTCCAGGCCCATGCTCCTTGACCTCACACATGAAGTCTATCACCATCCCCAACCCTCCTCACAACCACGGGCGATTGCTCTAAGACAACGAGGGAGGCTCAGCCTCCTCTAAAAATGACAAACATCGAATCATAGAAATATATGTGCTCAACCCAACTACAGTGCGAAATCATTCCGTTATAACTTTCCCCAGTTCGCCTAATGTGTGCGTGAGTTTCTCCCCCTCGTGACCGCGCGATGCAGCCCAGCCTCAGTGCACTTCAATGGCATTTGGGAGCTATGCGCTTTTCAATCTCAAAATGCAAGACGGTTATTGGACAAATACTGCGAAAATGCCCGCCCACGGAGTCTCACGGACTCCCAGCCTCAGTGGACTTCAACGGCATTTGGGAGCTCTGCGCTTTTCAATCTCAAAATGCAAGACGGTTATTGGACAAATACTGCGAAAACGCCCGCCCACGGACTCCCAGCCTCACAGTGGGAGGGACATGGCAGTTTCCGCGAGGAGACTGGTGATTGGTGAAAGCAGCCGGATATTTTCTTTGATTGACAGCTCGATTCAAATATAGACAGGCAGCGGTGAATCTCAGTTCAGTCCCATGCGGAATCACGAGTGCTGTGCAGTGTTGCCAGATTGGGAAGATTTAAGTGCATTTTGGCGGGTTTTGAACATATTTTGGGCTGGAAAACGTCAGCAGTATCTGGCAACACTGGGTGGTGTATTGTAAGAGATCAGCTTACATTTCGATTTCATTCATTACATACAGTTTCTACCAGCTTTTTTAGTTTGTATATATTTTCATTGTAAATAAAGTGTAAATATAGTGTTGTCAAGTTTGCTATCTTAGTTCCAGAAATTTCGTTTGAGTGACTGAACTTGAACTTGAGGGGGCTAGTCAGCTAGCAAGAAAGCTGCGCACGGATGCCAAGCATTGCTGATTTAATTTTGGCCAAGCCATTTGCCAGTCTTCCTTTCGAGGAAAAAATTAAAATTAAAGAGCAGGGTAGACCAACGCCTCAAATTGACTTGGTGAAAAAGGTAGGGAATAATACTCGTTCCTTTCAGCTCTCCTGGTACGAGAAAGTGAATTGGCTAACAGCAAGTGACCCACATCAACAACAGTAAATAGGCTACTTTAGTAATACGTCATGGATGGACCAAAAATATAGAATCTATTTAAAACGTTTATGCTGAGTATATTATATTGGAATATATATTTTTCTGGATATGAATTGAACACCGCTACAATTTTGAAAACATTTTTAAACAAAAACACAGCCGAGAACATTTCACACTACAGACCTGGATTAAAAGTGAAGGGTTATCAAAATTGTCAGTAAAACATTTCTCAGTCAAAATAAGTAAAATATAGGGAAAGTGTCATTGAATGCTGAGGTTCCTGACAAAGAGCTGCTTTCAATAATGATCACTTTTTAAACAACATGCCACAATTTTAAAATATAAAATGTTAAAATATACCCCCCTCCCAACACCACCATCATGTATATTGGACAGTAGGCTAATGGGCCAAAAGAACCTGTTATTTCACAGTTTGTGACCCTGCCAACAATCAGCCAGATCAGAGGCAAGAGTATGGGCAAAATTGATGTGTTTTTTCTTTTTTCTTTTAAAATCTGGAAATATCATAACCGACCAGCCTCCCCTGTTTGAAAGACTACCAGCCGCCACTGCTCAAAACCCCATCTCTTTCCTGCTGTCTGACGATTACATAAAGTTATGTTTTTCCTGTCCTGTATTTGTTTTCGCCATCTTATGAGTATGAATATAATAATAATAATAAGAAGAAGAAAGTTCAATTTATATAGCGCCTTTCACAAACCCAAGGACGCTTTACACAGGAGTTACACACACCAGAAAAAAAAAAAAACACACTAGACAGAGTAGTGTGAGGTCAAGAGGAAAGTTTTCAGGTTAGCTTTGAAGGAAGAGAGAGTGGAACAGTCACGAAGCGATTGTGGTAATGAATTCCAAAGTTTAGGAGCAGCAACACTAAATGATCTGCCACCCATAGATGCCAGTTTAAAACGTGGAACAGTCAAAAGTCCAGAGACAGAAGATCTGAGGGAGCGGGAGAGACAGTACAAATGAATTAGCTCACAGAGACAGGAAAGGGTGAGACCATGAAGAGCTTTATAGGTTAGAAGCAAGATTTTGTATTTAATCCGAGAGAGAACTGGCAACCAATGCAGTTGCTGCAAAACAGGAGTGATGTGAGCAGTGCGCTTGGTGAATGTGAGGACTCTAGCTGCTGAGTTTTGGATGTACTGCAGGTGATTGAGCAATGTGGTAGGGAGACCATAAGAGAGAGAACTGCAATAGTCAAGACGAGAAAAGATAAACACACTGACCAACATTTTGGCATCAGTTTCAAAGAGAAGAGGGCGGAAATGTGCAATATTGCAGAATGCATTCTTTGTAACGAGTTTAAAATGGGGTTCAAACATAAGGGTGGAGTCAGAGAACTCCAAGGTTTTTTATAACTTGGGAAGGACTTATAGACACACCATCAACATCAGTAGTGAAATTGGAAAAGTTCAGAACCTGTCTTTTGGTACCTACTAATAGAACCTCTGTTTTGCTAGCATTAAGTGTAAGGCAGTTCTTATGCAACCATTGCTCAAGGTCAGTGATGCAAGTCCTTAGCAGCTGAACAGAGGCTATGGAAGGTGAGTGTGAGGACTCTTGCTGCTGAGTTTTGGATGTACTGCAGGCGATTGAGCAATGTGGCAGGGAGACCATAAAAGAGAGAATTGCAATAGTCAAGACGAGAAAAGATAAACACATTGACCAACATTTTGGCATCAGTTTCAAAGAGAAGAGGGCGGAAATGTGCAATATTGCGGAGGTGATGTAGATTTGAATGTCATCAGCATAGCAATGAAAGTTAAGTGTATGAAAGTTAAGGCCATGGTTGTGAATAATCTGGCCTATAGGAGAAACATATAAAAAGAAGGGGACCAAGGACAGAACCCCGAGGGACACCTTGAGCAGTGGATGATTTATGAACACCAATAGAGATTAACTGTTGCCTGTTTGCTAGATATGACTAAAACCAGGCTAAAGCTAAGCCAGTAATACCAAAAGAAGATAGTCTGGAAATAAGTATCTCATGAAGTACAGTGTCAAAGGCAGCTGTGAGGTCCAAGAGGACAAGGACATTGAGATGACCAGCATCGGTTGAGAGCAGGAGGTCATTAACAACTCTTAAGAGAGCAGATTCAGTGCTATGCAGATTGCGAAAGCCTGACTGAAAGGGTTCATAGAGATCATTATGAGCAAGGAAAGTATGAAGCTGAGAAGCTACATATGTAGAGCAATACATTCGACAAAAATGCACAAACTCCAAATGTCTTTATACACTGCTAATCAGGTTTTTGAACACCTTTAAGTTAATTTTTTTAATTAAACCTGAAGACATGCTCATTTTAAATGCACTATTATTTTAAGATCTAAATAAGAAATGGGTGAATTGTAAAATGTGTCACTATTTTAATAGAAACATTCTAACTGGAAAAAATACCAGTTAATAAAGCAAAGTTTGTGACACTGATGATGACTAAACTGTAGTAAAACAAACTAATTGACAATAACTTTTTCAAGAGAAACTGCATTATTGAGAAAACAGTATTCGTTTGGAGTAATACAGCCTACACTACAAATGTGATCCATAATTCAGATCGCTTTAGTTAACACACTATTACAATCCAGCCTATTAAACCTATCTCCATTCCCCTGGTCACTTTTAATTTTGCCACTACACTCACTAATAACCACAGAACACTGCAGTATGGTGTTTGTCACGATACCAACATTATTTTTCGCTTTGACACAAATATAGTGGTGCTTGAAAGTTTATGAACCCTTTAGAATTTTCTATATTTCTGTATAAATATGACCTAAAACATCATCAGATTTTCACACAAGTCCTAAAAGGAGATAAAGAGAACCCAGTTAAACAAATGAGACAAAAATATTATACTTGGTCATTTATTTATTGAGGACAATGATCCAATATTACATATCTGTGAATGGCAAAAGTATGTGAACCTTTAGGATTAGCAGTTAATTTGAAGGTGAAATTAGAATCAGGTGTTTTCAATCAATGGGATGACAATCAGGTGTGAGTGGGCACCCTGTTTTATTTAAAGAACAGGGATCTATCAAAGTCTGATCTTCACAACACATGTTTGTGGAAGTGTATCATGGCACGAACAAAGGAGATTTCTGAGGACCTCAGAAAAAGCGTTGTTGATGCTCATCAGGCTGGAAAAGGTTACAAAACCATCTCTAAAGAGTTTGGACTCCACCAATCCACAGTCAGACAAATTGTGCACAAAGGGAGGAAATTCAAGACCATTGTTACCCTCCCCAGGAGTGGTCGATCAACAAAGATCACTCCAAGAGCAAGGCGTGTAATAGTCGGTGAGGTCACAAAGGACCCCAGGGTAACTTCTAAGCAACTGAAGGCCTCTCTCACATTGGCTAATGTTCATGTTCATGAGTCCACCATCAGGAGAACACTGAGCAACAATTGTGTGCATGGCAGGGTTGCAAGGAGAAAGCCACTGCTCTCCAAAAAGAACATTGCTGCTCATCTGCAGTTTGCTAAAGACAACGTGGCCAAGCCAGAAGGCTATTGGAAAAATGTTTTGTGGACGGATGAGACCAAAATAGAACTTTTTGGTTTAAATGTGAAGTGTTATGTTTGGAGAAAGGAAAACACTGCATTCCAGCATAAGAACCTTATCCCATCTGTGAAACATGGTGGCGGTAGTATCATGGTTTGGGCCTGTTTTGCTGCATTTGGGCCAGGATGGCTTGCCATAATTGATGAAACAATGAATTCTGAATTATACCAGCAAATTCTAAAGGAAAATGTCAGGACATCTGTCCATGAACTGAATCTCAAGAGAAGGTGGGTCATGCAGCAAGACAATGACCCTAAGCACACAAGTCGTTCTACCAAAAATGGTTAAAGAAGAATAAAGTTAATGTTTTGGAATGGCCAAATCAAAGTCCTGACCTTAATCCAATCGAAATGTTGTGGAAGGACCTGAACCGAGCAGTTCATGTGAGGAAACCCACCAACATCCCAGAGTTGAAGCTGTTCTGTACGGAGGAATGGGCTAAAATTCCTCCAAGTCGGTGTGCAGGACTGATCAACAGTTACCGGAAACATTTAGTTGCAGTTATTGCTGCACCAGATACTGAAAGCAAAGGTTCACATACTTTTGCCACTCACAGATATGTAATATTGGATCATTTTCTTCAATAAATAAATAACCAAGTATAATATTTTTGTCTCATTTGTTTAACTGGGTTCTCTTTACGTACTTTTAGGACTTGTGTGAAAATCTGATGATGTTTTAGGTCATATTTATGCAGAAATATAGAAAATTCTAAAGGGTTCATAAACTTTCAAGCACCACTGTATCAGGTTTAGTACCATGATTCTCAAAACCAAACTTTGGCCAAAACATACACACAAACTGAAGACACTGAATTTTGAGTGTTCAGACTGTTAGTGCGAAATTATAATTTCCTCCTTGTTATAAATACAAAACTCTTTATAGGTTAAACAGAACAAATACATAATAAACTATGGTTTCACTTCATATGTTCTGAAGTCACGTGTCAGAGCTGCATTGGCCTGACCAACTGGGTCTCAGTGGGCAAGTTCAAGTTATCCCAAAAACATGCAGTTATAATCCCATAGTTTATGACCAAAAACTGTACCATTATGAAGATAAAAATTTGTACGAGAAATGGCATTTAAGGGTGCAGAGAGCATAGGAATATAAATCACACCACATGCAGTGTTCATGTACTGTTAAACAGCATAATTTTATAATTTAAAAGTTTAGTGTTTTCGACTTATTTTACTCCTTTAACATAAGGACAAAAAAATTAGACGATTGTCCACGTTTATAATAGCAATTGCAAGAAGCAAATAAGGTGTTCACAAGCTTCATAAATCGCCACACAAGAACAGCAGTTAACACTTTTTTCATATTATTTTTGTTGTATCTGTTTACTGCCTGTAGATCAACATGTTGAGAAGAAATATTCAAAATCTCATTCTTTAAGCTCGTCTTTTCCAAGGTGCAGGAGTGAAATTTGTTGTCCTTGCAAAAGCATGAGCAATTTTATTTGCCTAAAAGCAGAATACAAGGACAGATTAGTTTTTGCCTATTTGAAGTATTATAGAATGCAACTGTTTACCATGCTGCAGTATTGAAATTATATATATATATATATATATAGATAGATATAGATATATAGAGGGCGGCACGGTGGTGTAGTGGTTAGCGCTGTCGCCTCACAGCAAGAAGGTCCTGGGTTCGAGCCCCGGGGCCGGTGAGGGCCTTTCTGTGTGGAGTTTGCATGTTCTCGCCGTGTCCGCGTGGGTTTCCTCCGGGTGCTTCGGTTTCCCCCACAGTCCAAAGACATGCAGGTTAGGTTAACTGGTGACTCTAAATTGACCGTAGGTGTGAATGTGAGTGTGAATGGTTGTCTGTGTCTATGTGTCAGCCCTGTGATGACCTGGCGACTTGTCCAGGGTGTACCCCGCCTTTCGCCCGTAGTCAGCTGGGATAGGCTCCAGCTTGCCTGCGACCCTGTAGAAGGATAAAGCGGCTAGAGATAATGAGATGAGATATATATATATATATATAAAGCTTTTGAGACCTTGTGCATCAAAGTGTACCTTCGAAACCTACTGCAATATTACTGCTGTTCCCTGTTCTAGCACATTCTGTGCTTGAGCATTCTTGCCCCCTTATCCACTCTCAACACCCCCTACCCAAACAGTCTCACTCTGAGCCTAGAATAATAAGATTAGTGGATCCACAAAGCCTGACTCCTCGCACTGCTTTTTCCTGAATTGACCTCAGGCTCCTGCTTCGGTTACTGATACTCCCATCAAAACATTCTGCTCTATCACTCTATTGGATCCACCTTAATATGAAACCACCTCAAATCAAATTAAAGAGACCCATTTCCAACAGGAAAAGCATCAACTTTTCAATCAAACAGAACAAATTAGCAGTACAGTCCGTAACCCAAAACCAGAGCCATCCATAATCTGGTTGAATACTTAAGTCTCGCATCACCCATGAAAGTAGGAAGAGTACTCTGGATGTTGTGGGATGGTGACATAATTTTCCAAATTACACTAGTAAGAACAGTAAGTGCCTCTACATTATGTTTCTACGTTATGCCTCTGTTCAGTAATCTTGGTACCATCGCAAAAAGGGTGACCAAGTCTGCAAGGGTACTTACTGATGGTATGGGTTATCTGTTACGATCCTATACTGTACCATACCTTCTGGTGATAAGTGCTCGAAAAGTGCTATTAGATAGGCATTGCAATATTAGCATAGGTGATCGTATGGGGCCGAGTAAAATTAAGGATTAATTTCACGAGTGATATTGATCCTTAATTTTATGAGGAACCATATGATTACTTGTTTATAATATACAGGGCCAAATTCATACTTCGGAAGCCATTCAAGTTCACAACATTTGTCATTCATGTTTTCTGAACCAATCAGGGCGCAAGACTATCTTGCACGTTTGAATCAGTTTCTAAAGCGTCTTTCATCATGACACGGCGACACGACACGAGGATTTTGAAAGTGGTTTACAAAATTTTATTGGAACTTCTTTACAAAAGCCTGCATTACTTTAAGAGAGTCTGGTTCGTAGTTTTCCCCATTTTCTTTCCTCACTTCTGCATAAAACTGCGATAGCACCTTGTCTGACTCACAGCATTCATATGCCACTAGAGAGTCGTTTATTTGTCTTTCTGCGGCCCATTTCTTAAACACGGAAAGCCAGAAATTCATACTTTTTTTGGTATTTATTTTCGCTTGCAGCTTTCAATTGGTTTATCATTTCTTCGTCAAATATAGCGAAACACGGCATTGCTGAGTCAGTAGAGTCAGCCATTTTGACAAAATTTGCTAATTTTTGTAACCGTAACCAAGCAACGAACTAGCCAATAGCATTTCAGAAGCACGGCCGTGTGTTAAGGAAAAAAAAGCCCTCCTTGATTGACCAATCAGAATTGAGTAATTTGGCCCTATGTATCATAATTGCACCCAATAGTCTCTCGTTAGCCAAACAAAACAGGCCAATTAAAATCATCCAGTATGCATTTTTTTTTAAATCTCTGGTGTTACAACAGGGAGGTTGCTGAAGGGAGCCTTTGCAGGTGTTTCTAATCAAATCTACAGTGCTAGCCAGAGCTGTCCACGGAAATATTGTTAGGATAAAGTCTTAATAGCTGCAGCGCTGCCGGAAAGGATTAGCTGCGAGGCTTGACTCTCCCAGGAACCATTCAGCTTTGCAGTGGTAGCTGGGAGAGAATGTGTGGAAAAGTCGAGGCTGAGCATGGAACACTGCAGAAGTCCAGATCTTGGTGCTAAAATCCCCACAGCCTTAATCCCATTGGACACAGACACTTCTGCTGAGCCAGGTGTTTGATGTGTATTCAGATCCTGATCAAAGCTGGAAACGTTGGCTATGACAGCGTACTGTCCCATACCACCGTTTGCTCTCTAAACAGGAGGCTTGAGACCTTGTTTCTTCATAGTGGTGCATGGTGACAACTATATCTAGCAGTTTCCTATCTCTCCTAAATGACACGAACGAAAGCACATTCTGAAAACTATGACACTGAGGATTGGTATGTAATGCTGCTTTTCCACTACCAACGCGGCTGAGTCGGGCTGAGCCGTGCCGTGCTGAGTCGAGCTGAGCGGGGCTGTTGGAGTTGCATTTCGACTACAACCGCGCTGAACCGTGCTGGCTGGAAGTGGGTGGACACATTGGGTGGAGTTAGCGAAAGTGGGTGGACGTCAGGTGATGTCGTTAGGCGGCGCAAACAGTGACATCAGTGATCTTTTAAGCGGTAGTCTCACAACCCGGAGAGTAAACAATAAACATGGAGGACATGGAGTCGTTAGTGTTGCTGGTCTTGGTGCTGTGGCTTGTTGTCACCGACAACGCCAACAGATACTGGCAAGAGCGTATAGATGAGGCGAGGCGCATAAGGCTTCAGAAATTCTCGTAATTCGTAATTCTCCTTCTTCCGGGTTTACGGTGTTTACAGATCCCAGCGTGCTCGCGGGGCGTGTGAGGACACTCCTCCTCACCAATCAGTGCACAGGGGAGTGTCTGCTCACACCCCTAGCCTCACTCAGCTCGGTTTGGCTCGCTTCAGCCCCACTCCAAAACCGTGCGAGTTTTGGGGGCTGAGCAGGGCTGAAGCGAGCTGAGTCGTGCTGTTCTTAGATAGTCGAAACGCGAGCCGTGTCGGGCTGAAGTGAGCTGAAGCAGGGTAGTGGAAAAGGGCCATAAGTAGCTCAGGAATACCATCACAAATAAATGATGCTTAATTTGATTTGAATGAATCAGATGTTCAGTGTTACAATCACAAAAACATACAGGTGTGGAAATGCTAGAAGTACTATCTACATTTACTTATATGTTAACACTGTGTATGCTTGCTATATAACAGAGTTACTTTTAATTGTTCATTAAACTGGGATCAATAACTAAACAGATCAGCTATAATTTGACCCTTCGATCTCCTCCTAGCACACCAGTCGGTCACTCTTTTTTTTTTAAATTTACTGTTCCTCAGAGTCTAAACCTAGGAAGTTTTTCCATTGCAGTTTTGTCCAAAATAGAAGCAATTTAAAAAAAAAGTTGACAGAACAATTGTGAATGGTCTTTGTTTCCACTGAATGATGTTACGCTATTAAAGCTGGGTTTTCTCTTCACGATAGTCATTCCAATTAAACATGTTGACGGATCTCCATGATCTGATGTGTTGGCATGGTCGTTTTTGTTGATTGCATTCCTCTTCATGTCATGTTATGTGACTTAAAGGTGAAAAAAAGTGTGTCAATGTATTTTCTTGTGAACTATTGCTTTGTTGTATCGCCTGAAAACCGCCTCATTGTGTATTTGAATTTTTTCAAAATTCATGCGTTTCCATTATTTAGTTTTAGTTCACAATTTCAAACTGCACATTAAGCAGGTTAATAGAAACCCGCCTTTTGAGTCCCTCTGTCTGCCTTCTGACTGCCTGTCTACAGATGATGCTTTCCCATTCTTATAACCTTCTTCAATAATTCCCTTCTTTTCATTTGTTTCTTCGTTCCGTTATTTGGAAATCTTCTTTCACACCTGGCTGCCTATTTCCTGCTAGCCATGTCCTTCTTCTGACTTTCCCACTTCCTATTCCTGTACCATGCTATTTTTAGGCTATTTGATTCTTCACCACAAACATACACACTCCTTCCTGCTTTCCTCTTGCTCACTTTATCGTCTTACAGTACTCCATTCTCTGAATTTCTGCCCTTTACACTCCCCACTGCTGTAACAAGCAGGTGCTTGGTATAAATCAGTGACAGGAAGGGATATGAATCTGTAATTACAGTCCCATGCACACCTCTACATTACACTAACCCCTCCAGAGAGCTCTTACTGGACATCCAGAACTGTGCCTCTCAGCTGAGGCTTCCTGCCAGCTGCTCCTCTATTGTCTCCCTCCATCAGATAGCGCTGCTATCTAAGGACAGTCTTGGAAAGATACACCAACAATCTTTGGTTTATGCACACAAAGTCCCACGCAGAGAAAAACAAAACTACAGCAAATTTCTTTGCATGACTCTAAGCATGTAGTCTCATGTCTGTAGGATAAAACACTGCTAGTGTTCTCAACAAGAGGCTATATAAAGCACAGAACAATACTGCTTAGTATGCAGAAGGAAATGTGTGCAGTAAACACAACTGAGTTTTACTATATTTGCTCATATACACTATATGACCAAAATTATGTGGACACCTCAGAATCACACCCCTATGTGCTTCTTGACCATACCATTCCATATTTAGTCCCCCTTTGCTATTGTAACAGCCTCCACTCTTCTGGGAAGGCTTTCCACTAGCTTTTGAAGCATGGATGTGGGGATTTGCTCATTCAGCCACAAGAGCATTTGTGAGTAGGGTTGTGCGATATGTACAGCACCAGTCAAAAGTTTGGACACACCTTCTCATTCGGTGGTTTTTCTTTATTTTTATTAATTACAAGACACTTCATGTCTTAAAGGAACAGTCCACCATACTTCCATAATGAAATATGCTCTTATCTGAATTGAGACGAGCTGCTCCGTACCTCTCCGAGCTTTGTGCGACCTCCCAGTCAGTCAGACGCAGTAAGACGCGCTGTCACTCCTGTTAGCAATGTAGCTAGGCTCAGCATGGCCAATGGTATTTTTTGGGGCTGTAGTTAGATGCGACCAAACTCTTCGGCGTTTTTCCTGTTTACATAAGTTTATATGACCAGTGATATGAAACAAGTTCAGTTACACAAATTGAAACGTAGCGATTTTCTATGCTATGGAAAGTGCGCACTATAATGACAGGCGTACTAACACCTTCTGCGCGCTTCGGCAGCGCATTGATATCTGAGCTCCGTATCAATGCGCTGCCGAAGCGCGCAGAAGGTGTTAGTACGCCTGTCATTATAGTGCGCACTTTCCATAGCATAGAAAATCGCTACGTTTCAATTTTTAGTAACTGAACTTGTTTCATATCACTGGTCATATGAACCTAGGTAAACAGGAAAAACGCGGAAGAGTTTGGTCGCATCTAACTACAGCCCCAAAAAATACCATTGGCCATGCTGAGCCTAGCTACATTGCTAACAGGAGTGACAGCGCGTCTGACTGCGTCTGACTGACTGGGAGGTCGCGCAAAGCTCGGAGAGGTACGGAGCAGCTCGTCTCAATTCAGATAAGAGCATATTTCATTATGGAAGTACGGTGGACTGTTCCTTTAAAGTAATGATGGATGCTGTTTCGCTTTACTTAGTTGAGTGGTTCTTGACATAATACGGATCACTGCAGTTGTGGAATAGGGCTATTTACTGTATTTTTATTATTTACTGTTTCATCGCAAAGACATTAAGAAAGCAAGAAATTGCACTAATTAGCTTTTGACGAGGCACCTGTTAATTGAAAAGCATTCCAGGTGACTACCTCATGAGGCTGGTTAAGATAATGCCAATAGTGTGTAAAGCATCATCAAGGCAAACGGGGGCTACTTTGAAGAATCTAAAATATGACACACATTGTTTTTAACATTTTTTTTTGTTTACCACATAATTCCATATGCTATTTCATAGTTTTGATGTCTTCAGTATTGCTCTACAATGTAGAAAATAGTCAAAATACAGAAAAACCTATGAATGAGTCAGTGTGTCCGAACTTTTGACTGGTACTGTATATCGTGTGATGATAAAACATAATATGGAACAATAGACGTTTTTCTATCATTTATTTCATTGTGTTGCAAATCACACTCTTTACAGCAGTATTTTTCATCATTTGGATGGTTTATCTGGGATGTGGCTGCCACTGTTGTTCCAAATGACAAGCCGCTCTGCGCTGCTAAGGCCTTGTTAGCATGGACCTGGTTGTTCACTGCAGATTAGAGGTCAACTTTTTTCCCCCCTCAGCCGAATGACAGGTAAACAGGTTTATTAAGAAATTAATATCATTATTAAAGGAATACGCCACCCCCAAGTGAAATTGAGTCAGTCCCTGCAGTCCCTAGAGTTGGATGAGTGAGCCAAAGCGTTTTGTAGCCGACCCAGCCATTGTCCTGATCTGGAAACGTCCCGGTTAGCTTTAGCTTAGCGTAGTCGCTGTAATCTTTGCGCCTGCAGCGGTGCTTTGCCTGTGCTGTGGCCGAAAATAGTTCCAGATATAAATTGGTCTAGTAAATCCCTTCGTGTTAATTTGCATTGATATGTGTACTCGATGTGAATGTACAGGTCATGAGAAATAATTATAAAAAATCTTGAGTTATTTGATTCACTTTTGCAACGACAATGCTATCTGGACACGCCGGATTACAGCGACTACGCTAAGCTAAAGCTAACCGGGACGTTTCCAGATCAGGACAATGGCTGGGTCGGCTACAAAACGCTTTGGCTCACTCATCCAACTCTAGGGACTGCAGGGACTGACTCAATTTCACTTTGGGGTGGCGTACTCCTTTAAGACAAGGATGCGTGTGAAATAAGGACTCTCACTATTAATCTCATCTCATCTCATTATCTGTAGCCGCTTTATCCTGCTCTACAGGGTCGCAGGCAAGCTGGAGCCTATCCCAGCTGACTAGGGGCGAAAGGCAGGGTACACCCTGGACAAGTCGCCAGGTCATCACAGGGCCTGGTAAATAATGCTAATTATTATTATTATTATTATTTTTAACCACCGTTATTCTCAACAACCTTATCAAAAAGTATGCACTTATACCAGGTTTATACTTTAGTTAACTCTAATTATAATTATTTAACTCTTTTCTGATCATCTGAAAATGCTACATTCCTGATTTTTAAAATAAAAATAGGTTTATTTATATATTTATTATTTGAATTTAGAGAAAATGTGCTATATAATGATATGTATTGCTATCTGGATATAAAATGACCTATATTGGGATTTGAGATTTTGGTCATATCACACAGGCCTATCAGTGAGGTCAGGCACTGATGTCGGATGAGGATGCCTGGGGCACAGTCTGTGTTTCAGTTTATCCCAAAGATGTTCAGAAATTAAGCCTTTAGTAGCTCATCATGGATTAAATATACAGTTATACTACTGATTTTTGCACATTCTAAAGGAATTGTACATCTACTAAAAGTAGATAACACCCACATGACCGACCACAGATAACATACACATTCCCATTCACATTCTGAATCTACAACAGATAATCTGATGCAGTAATTTAAGAGTCTTCCTGTTCGAAGTGCCATACAATAACTTTGAGAGCCCTCTTTGACAGCATTAAAATCTCACCACTTCTGCACTGTGGGCCGATGAATCCATTAAAACAGCACAGTGTGTCCTAATCTGAGAGAGGGGTCAGGAGTCATACTGTGCTCACATCACACTCTGCTGCTGTTACCATGACACACAACATCATGGAGCATAAGCTGCACACAAAATGTAGAACGAAGCTTTTGGACTGCCAGAGAGCTTTGGATTGACTTAAGCTGTTTAGTTTCAACTAGAGTTCATAGAGCCAGCTAGACTAAAATTATTAATCAGTTTCACCCTTTCCCAGTGTTTATGCACACTATTACGGGACAGTCAGTTTTCTAAACAGATGAAATCTCCTTGCAGAACAAACTCTCAGCAGAGACCTCTGGACAGCCTAACACCAAACAACTTATGAGTTCGGAGTGGTATGTTCTGTACAATAAAATTACATTTGCCTCTTCCAAATCAACCCTTAAAAGACTGAATACAAATAATCTACCGTGTATACGAGTGACTGTATGATCAGACGTTTCTATTGTAAACAACAACAACAACAAAAAAATGTTGAAATAGAGGTCACATCCTGGACTTTTATTATAAATCCAAGCTAAAGGGCAAGCTTATGAGTCACAAATTCTTTCAGTGTCTGTTCTCTTACAAAGCTAACAAAAACACATTCAACCCTCTCAAACTCCACTAAAGGCCACAGCCCCTAAAATGCAGCCGCAAAAAAAAAGGGGGGGGATTTCAAGCTGAACCCTATAAACCTCCCACCTTTTCTACATCCTTCTACGATGAGACTTAACCCTGCACAGTCTTACCTCCTCTCTGTGTTATTCCTGTATCTCAGTGAGGAAGCACTAGATTAAATTAAAAACATTGTCTGTAGAACAAGGGTAATTGGTTGACTGTGTTTTATCATTGCCACCCTGTTGCTTTTGCAAGCTCTTGGCTTGTGGCTGTTTGGCGATGTTGCCATGGCGTTTGAGGCCTACACATGTGTAGCCTGGGAGTGAAAGCTACACCAGAAGAATAAGGTGGGGTTCAGCAACAAAAACAGTGAGAGTAACAAAACCTGAGTTAGTGAGAGCATGTAGAACAGGGCTTTTCAAAGTGTGGGGTGCGCCCCCCCGGGGGGCGCCAGAGTTCTTCGGGGGGGCGCAACGTGAGAGACAAAATGGATCGATTTTTAGTACCTAAAGCTACAGTGAGTGAGGAGATAAAGTCTGGGCCAAGCAAAAAAAACAGAGCCTCCAGGATGTTGCGATTTGCAACTTCAGCGCAAATTCAACCAATCCCTGCGAATTCAGGGCGGTGTTGCAATTATATCCAATCACCGCAACTTTCCCGCAAATTTGACCAATCATTGGCGTCGTCTTGAGGTGACGTCGACAAACTACCTTCCGCCTTACTTCTGTGTGCTCAAGAGAAGCAGCATGCGCGTAGTGTTGCCAGATTGGGAGGTTTCAAGTGCATTTTGGCGGGTTTTGAACATATTTTGGACTGGAAAACATCAGCAGTATCTGGCAACACTGAAAGTGTGTTATGTTTACAGTGAAGCACTGTGTGCACTTTATTTTTTTTTTACTTAATACAAGAAATTAATGGATGCCAACATTTTTGCCAAAATGGTATTTTATTTTCCATTGTTTAGGCAGCTTCAGCATCATACTGTGATATTCTGTTCAAATTTTTTTTTCTTCTATGAAGCCTGAGCCATTTATTTTATTAGTTTATAATTATTGTTTAATTTAGTCTTCAGGAGAGACTGACTGTACACAGTACTAGTATTAATAGGTTTTTTTTTCTTACATGAAAGCTGAGGCATTTATATTATATTTGAAGGTAACTTCATGTTGTGCTGTGAGGTTCTCTGCACTTTAACTTTAGAACCAACAGGTGCATTTGGATAAGTAAAGCCTATTTTTCTGCATTTTTGTAGTCCTGGTAATCTTTTATATTGGTAAAGTTGTTTATAGGACCATTTCTCAGTGTCTTTGTTTTTTTAATCAATATTTTTTTAGTAATAACTTAATATTTAACATATCACTCAATTTTAATCACAAAAAGAGAAAATTGCAACAATTTCTCGCAACTTTCACTTCCTCCCGCAATGTAATCGCAACAAAAACCCAAAAAACACCGCAACTTTCATCGCAATTTTTTTTGGAAACCCCCCCGCAACATCAGACATTTTAGCCCACAACAATCACAAAAAAGGCCCGCGGAATCCTGGGGGACTGGAAAAAGAAGGAAGTATGACCACGATTATTTAAAGTTTGGAATTTTCATGGACTGGATCTGAAGATGCTCCACTGCCACAGTGTGTTGTCTGCCAAGAGGTGCTAGCTAACGATGCTATGAGATGTTTAAAATGTGTAAAACAAGATGTTTTAAAAAGCACAGATGTTTAAAATGTGAAAAAGAAAAAAATAATGTGTACAACAACCATTTTTAAAAATACGAATGGAACATTAAGTATAGCAACAACAAAAATTGTAAGGGGGGGCGCGGTTGTTTATTTGCTCTCCGAGGGGGGGCTCATTCTCCCACACTTTGAAAACCCCTGATGTAGAAGATAAACACAGGAGAGAGAGAAGCCTCTTTTACACTGCCTGTTCAAGATGCTGATGCTCCATTGCGTTATACGTCACACCTCTGTTTGTGGAACACCTGCATGCTGTGTAAAATATCGCACACTGGCATGGCTTTATCTGGTTCAGTATAAACAATCAAAGCCAGAACATTAAGGAGTCTTCTTTACGGCAATATTGCAGAATATCTGTGTAAAAAGGGCTAGAGAGAGAGAGAGAGAGAGAGAGAGAGAGAGAGGGGAAAAAAAAGACATCGGGACCCTTTGATCTCATTCCATCCTACCATTTCCTCACTCATTTATTAATTCACCTTCAAACTCTCTATAATCTGTTTATAATTGACTTTCCACTATTCTTACAATAAAAAAGCATCCCGTTTGCGTTTCCTCTATTTGGCATGTCCTTAATCCCTTACTTAAATCTTCTTTCACACCTGACTGCCTATTTACTGCTAGGCATGTCCTTCTCCTGTCTCTCATTTCCCATTCCTGTATCGTGGTGTTTTAAGAGACAAAGGGGGTACATATGAGACATACAGCATCTCATGGTGAGTAGGATGAACAAAAGGGTGTGTGAATGAAAGAAGAAGCAGGGAAGTAACGGGGGGTGAGGAGGCTTTTTAGCATCTCAAAGCATATGAGCCTATGCAAAGCATACGAGTACTCTGGAGATGCCATACAATTCTCTCACAAAAGACACGGTTTCTTCGCTCCATGCCATGTTCCGGCCTCCCTGGGCCTCCCAGAACGGGGCCACCCTCTCCTATAAGACGCAGCAGCTGACATCCCCTATACAATACCCTGGACGATAGTGCCTGTCAATCAACATCATGGGTGGAGCTTTTTTCTGCTGTGTGTAAAGTACTACTGTACTTGGCTCCAGCCAGCTGTCCCTGTCTAGACTTGTGTCAGGGAGACATCCAGGCCATAAACTGATAACATCCATGCCATAAACTGATAACTCTCAATGCACCCAGAGGATCTGTTGTCAGCAGGGTGCGATTATGAAGGCCTGTGTGGGTTTTTTTTTTGTTTTGTTTTTAAGGGTTAAAGGTGTCATTCCACAACAAACCGTTTAATACTTGCTCTTTTTGAAATACCATAGGTCACTCCGAGTTGCATATGCATGCTGCACGTGAAAATGTTCTTCTACCCCCCATTCCCTGTCTTAGCCTATGAAAGAAAACAGACGGAAAAACAAGTGAATCAGAAAAAGCCCTACGAACTTACGCCACTTCGAAAATTAGTAGTCATGGCCTCGCCCATAACCCACTGGAGGGAGCGTCACAGTGCTGTTAGCCAATCAGAAGCGATATGTTTACATGTCATGAATATTCATGAGTAAGAGCTGAAATCCTGTCGTTCTCTCCCCACCCACTCCTCCACCAAACTAGAACAGCCTGAAACAGGAGCACCACAGCATTTTTTTTCACAAAAAACGGCTCACAGGGCATTCATTCATACTAGAGACCACCGCACAATTAATGAAAAAACGATGCAATGACACCTTTAAAGAAACCACGACCAGAGTAGGCCTTACAAACCCAAACAATATTCAACCTTAGAGTAGTCTATAGCCCTTTTTACACAGATATTCTACAATAAAGAAGACTCCGTAATATTCCTGCTTTGGTTGTTTATACTAAACCAAATAAAGCCGTGCCAGTGTATGTTTTTAAATAGTGTGCCGGCGTTCCACAACCAGAGGTGTGACGTATAACACAATGGTGCGTCGACATCTAGTGTAACACATACTACGCATCGGAAATACAAATACCCTGAGCATAACACTGTTGCTTTTAAAACAATAACAGCGAGTGAACTGAGTATTGAGGTGCTTTTGTTAGCTGTGCACATTTATACCATTTTTCACAACCAAGCAAAGTTGCTGTGCAATCACAAATATGTTGGAGAAGAATGTGAAAAGAAGTAGGAAGCGGTTAGAGGCAGAAAGACGTGCAAACCTTAGACACCGAAGACAGAGACGTTTGAAAGAAGAATGTCAAAAACATCACACCCCTGTCCTGCCGTGCCAGCTGTCCCTTTTGATGATGATAAAAAGCATGTTTTTGTGTGCATTTTATAATTACCCAATGTGCATTATTGTCAGCATCCTAAGGATCCAGAAAGGTTATAGTGTAAACAGCATGAAAGCAGGCTTATGGTAGTGAAAAGTCCTCAGATGCTCTGTTAGATGCATTGGAAGCACTGGCTGGCTTGTGTCTCCTCAGCTACTCCTGAATACCGCAGCATAAATTTCCAACCGCTAATGATTATTTATCCCAGGCCAGCAGTCAGACAGACAGACATACATCGGGAATAAGAACAGCTCAGAGAGAAGCTGTGGTCATGCCACACTAATGCCCCTCTCCTTGCTCGCTGCTGAGTGGTCATTCTGCTAAGATGCCAGTGATGGGAGGGTAATGAGCCAAAGGAATGCTCTCTTTCAACACCGGGAATTCAAAATGGCCTGGATGGGTCAGTGAGCACCATTTATTACCGTATTAAATATCAGCTGTAATCAGCAGGAATGAAAGCAACAAGTAGACCCAAATCTGACCATCACTACTACCAGAGAGTCATAATTGTGCTGTTCATCCATTTTGTCCCTAAAACAGGTATAGGCAAAGCTGAGCAAGAGCATGGTTAATATTTCAGGGGGATTAATATCCATTGCACATTAATGGGCTATTCCAGGTTCTAAACCTGTGCTTATGGCCCCATGATGACCTGTGATCTTCATCAAGCCACAATACATCAACAAAGGGTGCAGTCAGTGGAATTTTCCTAAAGCAATATCAAGTAAATTAGGTGGGGTTTACATTAGACCGTATCAGCGGATCATCAGATTAACGTTTTTAAAACGATTAGTGTGCACACAGCAACATCAATACATGATTCGCGTGCACACAGCAACACCAATACACGGATACGCTCGGCTCCGCAGGCATCCTGCGCTCCAAATCACTCCGCCCTGAACAGCGAGTGCCCTCTGGAGGGTGCGCACTCCGGCCCTGCGCAGCTCACAGAGCGCGCGAGTGGAGCGCACGAGCTGTGATTTGGGACTGAGCCGCTGTGTGTGTGATCCCAGCGCATATCACTTACCACTTGCAAGTGGAAGGATGGCAAGCCTAAAGACAATCATAACTACACAATGGGCAGTATTTGCATCAGTATTTGCAGTATTTTCATACTTTTATACTCTTTAATGAAAGGTGATACAAGGCGGAAGTCCGCGCCGTTTTTCAGCAGTCGCGTCACATGACCAACGCCAGCAAATCAGGAAGGTGGATGTCACAGTGACATTGTCCAATGACGACGCCAGCTAGAGCTCAGCACAGCGTATCCGCATATCTCAATGTTTACACAGCACCGGAGCTGACACGATCTGGATTGAATACGTGGACGCTGGCGGATTCCCGTTTCCCGGCGTTTTAATGTAAACGGACAGTGCATCCGCGAAGAAAACGAGACAGATACGGTCTAATGTAAACTTGGCCTTACTATATCATCATGTATTACTGTAATATATATTTTAATATACAAATAATGTCAAACAATAACCAGAATCTGCTTTAATGTTATAAACCACAAGTGTTATGTACATAAACAGAAGTCATAAAACAGCAGCATAGAGTACACGACCCAACGGCAAATAAATTCCATTCTGACCTGAATCAAAAGTATGTTGGCATGAATATACAGTTTTAAAAAGTGCATGCATAGTGAAGAATGCAGAAGCCACAAACAACAGGGAGAAAAAAAAAACACTTTAGGTTTGGAGTTTGAAAATATGCAAATAAGCCACAGTGAGAACAGACAAATATGGGACTGTGTCACTTCAGATTCCAAGCGAGCTCAGACAGAGAGGAAAAGTATGGAATGGAAAGTTCTGATTCAGCGCAGTCAGCTGAGTCCAAGACCGGGCTAATGAGCTCTCCTTCCTCACACACACACACACACACACACACACACACACACACACACACACACATCTATATAAATACCTGGCATCTCCTCAACAGGAGAGGAAAGGTTACAGAAAAGAGGATAGGATGGGAGAAGAGAAGAAAAAGCGAAAGCTCCCACCATCCTACATGCACTGCCACCCTGAACAATGTCGATCATGAAACTTTCAGGGGCCATTTTGAACTGCGTTTGACTGATTAAAACCATGCCAAGGTTCTGCTGACCATGAAATTTCCTTAAAAAGACAACAGCAAAGTGAGTGTATAAGTGTTCAATTCCAAGTCCTCTCACATACACGAGTGATCTAACACATCTATTATTTTCCAGCAGACTGACGCAAGCACCTTCTCCTGGTGATCTCATCTGCTTAAAGCAATGTTTGCAGACTTCTGACTTGTCACAGTCTGTGCTATTTTAGGATCAATCTGTACACAGGTCTACCACTAAGCTGAGTCAGACCACAAACTCCAGCTCTTAAATATCAATAAAATCAGGACGCACACAATGGGGAAACTTATTAGCAGGACATCAGAGTAGACTGATATCACCAGAATAAATGCCCGGTAATAGATTGCAAACACTGTGCATTTTTTTTGTTACACTTGTCAAAAAAAAAAAAAAAAAAGACCTTCTAAGCTTAAACTGTGTCTGTATATAGTGTCAAATTGCCCCATTTATGCCAGGTGCCCAGAGGATTATGTTGTCTGATTACTTTACACTAAGTAACCTATACAGCACAGGAAAACAATATCCCCATCCTCAGCTCTTCCCGAGAGTCTTCAGTTCAGCTCTCTACACTTCCATGAGCAAATCCAGCATGAAGATATCCATTACTGCAGATTGTTCTGCTGTACTGAGAGGCTCGGCTCATAACAGCAGCCCTCTAACATCGAACGCTCTCACACATAACACAGATCAATCACGGACAACAAAACACACACAAGTATGCTACAAGGCCAATACAGTGTGGAACTAGCACAACACTTTCTGTAACTTTAACGTACCTTGGTTTTTAGTGTATTCCACACCAGCCAATAAACACATGCCTCTCATCGAAAGAGAATATAGTGCTGCTAACACCCTGCTCTTCATTGTCTTGTAGATGCCCTATCTTTCAACCTCTCTGTTCAGAAAGTTAATCATTCATCTGGATCACTTCAAAGCACCCAGAGCTTTGTGTCTAAAAAAAACACAAAAAATCAGCAATAACCTGAACTCGACAAGAGAGTGTGAGTGATTTGTGTGCATTTGTATGCGTGATAGCTGCAATTTCGTACATACCCATAGTGTTCTTCATGGTAACTTCCTCCTGTCTCTGCTTTCTGTCCCGGAGCCAAACTAAGAACACAAACCTAGCCTGCTCATTCTGCTCTTCGGCTTCACTCCCTCTCTTTCTCTTCGTTTCGCACACTCGCATGCTCCCGCTCTCTCACATACTCTTGCACGCACACACACACTCTCTTCCTGCTCCTCCTCCTGCACTCCTTCTCCTCTAGTCAAACTTTCCTCTCTTTGCCCACTGCAAAGCCCCTTCCTCTCCTGCACTCTTGCTCTGCTGTCCTAGCACCTCCCCCTCTCCCTGCCCCCTACCTCTTTCACTTTGTGTGCAAGCTCCCCTCCTTCTCTCTCTCTCTCACACACACAATCCCATCTCATGCTGGGGCTTAGTCCCTGCCCATAGTGCACTCTCTCTCTCTCTCTCTCTCCTACTTTTTCTGGAAACTGGGAGCTATTTGGGACAGACTTACTTCCTGCTTCAAATCTGACACTCAGCAGTTGCTGGGATGTAACTAAATGATTATGAATGATGATGGCTGTTTCACTTTCACTCCCTCATAAACTCCTGTCTATTTAATTTCCCACAGACTCCCTAAGAAAGCCTCGTCATGCTGAAACATACAGATCACATTACACAAGCTCAAAACTTCAGATCATACAGACAAATGAAAGAAATGCAGCATATACACTGTATTGCACCATGACTGTGTACATGCAATAAATCACACACGATCTAAAAGCAGAACTGTGATGTGGCATCGTAAATTAAAGCTTCATCCACAAACGCAGCACACATTTTCTTTGAACTTGGTCCAATCTAAGCAGCACGCAGGCTATGACTTTTTGTCGAGAGAAGTTCTTCAGGAGGGAAGAGTACATTCATGGGCAAGTCTGCTTTTCAAAGGGCCCCAGTCTCCCTGTGCTCTGGCTGTTACCGCTCCTCTCGCTCAATTACTGCCTATCGGTGAACTGAACAAAAGCAAAGGAAGCACAGCATGCTAACGTGAGCAGAGAGCCATAAAGCCAGAGGATTCTGTGAGAGAATTAAAGAGGACAGAAACAGCAGACAAGTAGAGAACTAGACACATGAGCATCTGAGTGATTAATGGATGTCTGTGTCCTTCAGGGAAGTTATCATATAAAAATGAACTGCCCATAAACACACCAGGAGGCTGAACCTGATATCTCAAAGTGCTGTAGGTGAACACACACACACACACACACACACACACACACACACACACACACACACACACACACACACACTTTAACAAATCCTTGGGAGCATAATGAACACGCAGGATTGCCTGACTGAACACGCAGATGTATTTTTGAGTGGGGCTTTTATGGAATGTAAAATTTACCTCAGTCCTTTAAAAAAAGTGTGTACAGGACACCTTTTTAATCCCATTCTTGCCTGCTCCTGAACAAATTCG
The DNA here is from genome assembly GCF_027579695.1 of Neoarius graeffei. Lineage (NCBI taxonomy): Eukaryota > Metazoa > Chordata > Actinopteri > Siluriformes > Ariidae > Neoarius > Neoarius graeffei. Next base: position 45,438,854 of record NC_083575.1, on the reverse strand, counting down.
GTCAAATCATGGCTGCTCTCTGAAATATTTTTGCAAATACCTACCCGTGATATTTTCTAATGAACTTGGTTGGTTTTCCAAAATAGAGGACAAAGCATTTTCTGAAGAAGTATTTACTGAATTAATTCCATAAATGGGAACTCAAGCAATCCACCATGTCCACAGCCAGAATGTTGACTGACTTTGTCCTGTAGGCTTCACAACTGACCGCCTGACTATAAGTAAAAACTGACCTCTACCTCAAATACACTAGATGACCAAAAGTATGTGGACACCTGGCCATCATAGCCATATGTGGGCCTGCACAAAGTTGGAAACACACAACTGTCTAGAATATCTGTGTGCATTAAGATTTCCCTTCAGTGGAACTAAGGAACCCGAACATGATCCAGCATGAGAATAACCCCATGAACTAAGCAACAGATGTCCACATACTTTTGGTCATATAGTTTTGTTTTGTTCCCCCCCCGAGTCCAGGAGAATGACTCCAACAATCTTGGGGTACGAAAAATACCATATGCTTTGGTTATTATTTTACTTTACTAGCCAGTTAATAATAGTAAAGTAAAATAATATTTTACTTTACTATTTACTTTACTATTTTCTCATCTCATTATCTGTAGCCGCTTTATCCTGTTCTACAGGGTCACAGGCAAGTTGGAGCCTATCCCAGCTGACTACGGGCGAAAGGCGGGGTACACCCTGGACAAGTCGCCAGGTCATCACAGGGCTGACACATAGACACAGACAACCATTCACACTCACATTCACACCTACGGTCAATTTAGAGTCACCAGTTAACCTAACCTGCATGTCTTTGGACTGTGGGGGAAACCGGAGCACCCGGAGGAAACCCACGCGGACACGGGGAGAACATGCAAACTCCGCACAGAAAGGCCCTCGCCGGCCACGGGGCTCGAACCCGGACCTTCTTGCTGTGAGGCGACAGCGCTAACCACTACACCACCATGCCACCCTTTACTATTTTCTATAATAATAATAAAAAATTTTATTTTACTAGCCAGTTGGTTAATAATAATAATAATAATAATAATAATAATCATCAACTGGCTAGTAAAATTAGCCTGGGCCCGCCCATCCTAAGCGTGACGCAACACGAGGGCCTGTTGCGAGCTTAGTCTGGTCAGGCAAGCTATCTACAGTTCTTCCAAGCTCCCGAAAAATCGGGAACCAATCAACTTTGAGCATCTCCAACGGCCCTGAGTAGAGGCGTGTTCAAGGCACTGACGTAGTAGAACTGCGAAAGGAAGCCATAGATTGTTTACAGAATCTATGCCGGAAGCGCTTCATTCACGCTTCCGCATCTATTACGCATAGATGCTGTATTGAAAGCATTCAACGGGAAGTTCTCATTGAAAACGGAGCAAAGAGCAGCCCTGGAGGTATTTACTGAAAGGAAGGACGTTTTCGCCTTGCTCCCGACCGGCTTCGGTAAGAGTTTAATCTACCAGTTAGCCCCGTCGCATCGGATACGTCAGAGGAAAGAGTGATGTGATTGGTTTAAGCTTCGTCACAGCCTTTTCTGGCTTCGACCAGTAGCAAACTGAGGCATTTCAGGGAGGCGGGTCAACCACGGGCTCTGGGAAACGGTTGGGCTTAATATCTTGGCCAGACTAATAACTCAGAGAGCTTTGAAGTCGCGTTAGCCAGGCTATAGTAAATATTTTATTTTTCTTTATATTATTATTATCATCATCATCATCATCACTACTTCGTCCGGGACGGAGTCCACCAGGGGGCGAGGTATTGTTTTTGGTGGTGTTTCTTTGTTAAACAACATTACGGGAAAACAGCTGAACCAATCTTCATGAAACTTTCTTTACCGTTTGATTTTGTGATAATCAAAAGGTAATGAAAATTTATCCTTTGATTATCACAGCTTTTGTTTGGTCCTTCTGAAAAGTCAAATAAACGATTTTGACCTTTTTGAAGGTGGTGTCCCAATGTCCCGAATGTGTCCCAAATCACTCCCTACTCACTACAGAGTGGACTATATAGTCAGGTTGCCATTTTGTTGTGCTGTCCAAATGTATAGTGAGCATTATTACACCCTATATAGTACACTCAAAGTATCTCACAATGCATCATGAAAAGTGGTGCCGCGGCAAAGAAGAAAAAAAAAAGGCTGCGACAAAGATGATGTTTTATTTAATCAATGAGCTCACTATATAGTCCTCTACATAGTAATTCCCTATATAGTGAGTATGGCGTGTATGGAGTATAGTGATTTAGGGCACAGCATTTGTAACCAATCAGCACTTATTCTGATCAAGTTCAATTACCCGTTCTATTTCTTGATAAACTTCGGAACTAATCAGAACTAGAAACGAAATAAGAGAAACCTCGTTGTAACTTCATAGTATCGGAAGATAATCAACAGATAAAAAGATAAACAAAATTCACCTCGTGGTTCACCAAGGCTACTGACTCGATATCAAGTAAGTGGTGTTTATTTTAAGAAAAATTACCTTTTGATTATCACAGCTTTTGTTTGGTCTTTCTAAAAAGGCAAATAAAAAGTTTTGTAAGATTTTTTTTTAGCTTTTTGCCAGATATTTAGTCTCTTTACACTACACTTATGAAACAAATGTTCTCATTAGTATTAGTGACCGTGAAAGAACAGAGATCACACTTGTGAGATTGAATCAGTTGTTACAACACTAAAATAAGTGCTACCGGGCGAAGTTTGTTTTGCCTGGCAACACTTCTTATAGTTGTAGTAGTAGTGCAGTGGTTAGCACTGTTGCCTCATAGCAAGAAGGTTTGAGATTCGAACCTCACGGCCGACAGGGCCTTTCTGTGTGCAGTTTGCATGTTCTCCCCATGTCTGGGTTTCTTCTGGGTGCTCTGGTTTCCTTCCACAGTCCAAAAACATGCAGATTAGGTAAAAAAATACCCAGACACAGGTTGCACAAGCCAGCGCATACTTGGGGCAAAGCCCAGCTAGACTGGAGAGGGTTGTGTCAGGAAGGGCATCCGGTATAAAAACCTATGCCAAATCAAATATGCAGATTGGATAGAAGTGGATGATCTGCTGTGGTGACCCCTAACAGGAACAGTCAAAAGACGCCGACTAGCCAATTAATAAAAAGTAATAAAAGCCCTGCTCAAACAGAATGACTTGGCCTGTTTTTATATTTATATGCTACAGTAATTTGAGTATTGACAAGTGGGTCTCATGGAGGAAAAATAAAAGGCTAAGTAGGTTTGAAAGAAACTCAGCAATTGTTCATTTCTATTTCATGCTTTGTTTTTAGCACTTGTCAACCAAACTGTGTTGGGTTTCCCAAAAGCATTGTAGCACAAAGATCATCATTAAATGGTAGAGCGAGCAGCACAATGAACACGCTCTCTTCTAGTTAAGATGCTCTTAGCATTAAGAGGGTTTTGGGAAGCCCACCACAGAGCAGTCACCATGGCTCAGCAGCAAATATGAACCTAGGACTACATCATAGTACGTCATTTCCCTACCACATAACTCTACCTGTGAAAGGAGAGTTTGTTTAGAGTTTATCAGGTGGTGACTTGACAAGTACAAAAATATTGCTCAAAATTCACGTAACTGATTTTTTAAATGAAACCAGTCATCTCATTTGATATTAAAATGTATGAAAGTAAGCACAAGACTCTTTTTAAAACTTTTTTTTGATACTTTTTATTGAAAATAAAAAGGAATCATTCAAACCTTCACTTCCCAACACAACCAAGTGTGCCAATACTTTAATCTTCAGTATACAGAGGAATTTGAGTGCAAAATTTCTCAGACAACACATGCACATGCAGTGTGAACTTTTGGGAGGGCATTAAGTAAGTTGTTCAGCTTCATTATTTTATTGTTATATCCTAGGTTGGAAGCAAACAAAGTGAATAGGAAACTATGTGAAATTTGCCCAAAACACAAGATGGCAGGTTTCACTGGGGGAGCAAGATCAATCTCCATAGTGATAAGAAAATGTTACTGTGGGGAAATAAATAAAAATGAATCAGAAATTATTAAATTGCTGTTTAAAACTACTGCTTAAATGATTTAAATTCCTGGCCTCTTAAATCCAACAGGAAAAGGACTTCATAAAAGAGTGAGAAACTTTAGTCGACACTACACGAGTCTATTGCTGAAAATTTTTGTGCCAGTAAAGAAGCTGTTCAGCCAGAGACATTAATCAGGACTGCTGTGTGACTGTTTGATGAATCAACAGTCTGCACTATTCTTAGCCCCTTTGTATGTAACGGCTCGGCTCGAATGGTACCTGGGTAAGAAGGGTAACCAAATTCAGCACGGGTACTTCAGTACGGTACGGCTTACTCAGCAGTGGAAATGGTGAAAGTGCAGAGAATTATGCATAATTTGCCAGAATGTCTGTTGGATAATTTGACTTTTCAAAAGATTAAAAGGAAACATGCTCCTGTCGAAAGTTCTTATCAGATACCCAATTCACATCCACACTGAAAACCTTTTATTTAAATCACTATTATGCTGTAATGGTGTTCTGTGGGAATGGGAGCAAAACAGTAAAATTGAAACATTAATCTATTCCCTGGTCACCTAGGAACATTAATAATAAATCTTTTGCCATGGCTTGAGTGGGTATTTGAACTACTGGATTAACGTGTTTTAGTATAAATATGGAGGTGATTATAGGAAATCATGCACGCTGATTGGTTGAGAGATTCAGATTATTTCTCGATAACCACCTCGAGTGACTTGGCAAAATGGCGGCCAATCACTTTCACAGATTTCATCATTAGAATCATCTGATGATTCGCTGCTGAAATCATTTCCCAGGTGCGGACAGTCCTTTTTCCGAGGTTCATACAGATACTTGGTTTCTCCGCTGTCCATACTGACTTGAAGATAACTTTCTTTCATCTAACAAAATCCAGGCTAACAAGTATGTTTACACTGGCTATACTTAACTTTCAGTACCTGGTTATCTACGAATTTGTGTCACATCCTGGACGCCATATTGGTTGCCCATGTGCAATAAAACTTGGTGCTTTTGGACTTTTAAGCTTATGATTGCTAATCAGGTGGCTGCACTTGTGTGCATTATTATAATTAGGGCTTGTGCTTTTGATATTGATTATGTTTAAATGCTGTATTGGTACCCTTCAATTTGATGTCACGCTGTCAATGGGGGAAGGAACTGATGGCTTAGAAGACTACACCAAGATAGCAAGTTGAAGTTTCAAGTTGAAGGGGTGTTTTTGGTGTTTTTCAGGTGGTAGTTAGGGAATTACAAGTTGCAACCTCACTTGGAAAACAGAATAAATCATTTTCATTAATGTATGGCTTTCTCCAAGTACAGTGGGGCAAAAAAGTATTTAGTCAGCCACCAATTGTGCAAGTTCTCCCACTTAAAAAGATGAGAGAGGGCTGTAATTTTCATCATAGGTATACCTCAACTATGAGAGACAGAATGGGGGGAAAGAATCCAGGAAATCACATTGTAGGATTTTTATTGAATTAATTGGTAAATTCCTCAGTAAAATAAGTATTTGGTCACCTACAAACAAGCAAGATTTCTGGCTCTCACAGACCTGTAACTTCTTTAAGAGGCTCCTCTGTCCTCCACTCGTTACCTGTATTAATGGCACCTGTTTGAACTCGTTATCAGTATAAAAGACACCTGTCCACAACCTCAAACAGTCACACTTCAAACTCCACTATGGCCAAGACCAAAGAGCTGTCAAAGGACACCAGAAACGAAATTGTAGACCTGCACCAGGCTGGGAAGACTGAATCTGCAATAGGTAAGCAGCTTGGTGTGAAGAAATCAACTGTGGGAGCAATTATTAGAAAATGGAAGACATACAAGACCACTGATAATCTCCCTCGATCTGGGGCTCCACGCAAGATCTCACCCCATGGGGTCAAAATGATCACAAGAACGGTGAGTAAAAATCCCAGAACTACACGGGGGGACCTAGTGAATGACCTGCAGAGAGCTGGGACCAAAGTAACAAAGGCTACCATCAGTAACACACTACGCCGCCAGGGACTCAAATCCTGCAGTGCCAGACGTGTCCCCCCCTGCTTAAGCCAGTACATGTCCAGGCCCGTCTGAAGTTTGCTAGAGAGCATTTGGATGATCCAGAAGAGGATTGGGAGAATGTCATATGGTCAGATGAAACCAAAATAGAACTTTTTGGTAAAAACTCAACTTGTCGTGTTTGGAGGAGAAAGAATGCTGAGTTGCATCCAAAGAACACCATACCTACTGTCAAGCATGGGGGTGGAAACATCATGCTTTGGGGCTGTTTTTCTGCAAAGAGACCAGGACGACTGATCCATGTAAAGGAAAGAATGAATGGGGCCATGTATTGTGAGATTTTGAGTGAAAACCTCCTTCCATCAGCAAGGGCATTGAAGATGAAACGTGGCTGGGTCTTTCAGCATGATAATGATTCCAAACACACCGCCCGGGCAACGAAGGAGTGGCTTCGTAAGAAGCATTTCAAGGTCCTGGAGTGGCGTAGCCAGTCTCCAGATCTCAACCCCATAGAAAATCTTTGGAGGGAGTTGAAAGTCCGTGTTGCCCAGCGACAGCCCCAAAACATCACTGCTCTAGAGGAGATCTGCATGGAGGAATGGGCCAAAATACCAGCAACAGTGTGTGAAAACCTTGTGAAGAATTACAGAAAATGTTTGACCTCTGTCATTGCCAACAAAGGGTATATAACAAAGTATTGAGATGAACTTTTGTTATTGACCAAATACTTATTTTCCACCATAATTTGCAAATAAATTCTTTAAAAATAAGACAATGTGATTTTCTGGATTTTTTTTTTCTCATTTTGTCTCTCATAGTTGAGGTATACCTATGATGAAAATTACAGGCCTCTCTCATCTTTTTAAGTGGGAGAACTTGCACAATTGGTGACTGACTAAATACTTTTTTGCCCCACTGTAACTTCATGTGTTTCTACGTACTTCATTTGTATTCTCAGAGTTAGACATGGTCCCATAAATGGGAGAATGCTTTTATTAAATTGTATAGACTGAGTTATTGAGGCAGCTGCTAAAATGTGTATGTCTATGGCTCAGCTGGTAAATGTGTGAGTGTGTTATTGCATACTAATATACATGTACATATGTCAGCTGAACATCACAGTCTGGACATATGGAAATCACATCACATAACTGATAGATAGGTGGGCAGCATGGTGGTGCAGTGGTTAGCACTGTCACTTCACAGCAGAAGGTTCTGGATCAGAACCTTGTGGCTGACGGAGGCCTTTGTGTGTGGAGTTTGCATGTTCTCCCTGTGCCTGCATGGGTTTCATCCGGGTGTTCCGGTTTCCTCCCACAGTCCAGCGACATGCAGATTAGGTTAACTGGCTACTCTAAATTGCCCATAGGTATGAAGGGTTGTTCGTCTCTGTCTTAGCCTTGCAGTAGATTGGCTACCTGCCCAGAGTGTACCTCACCTCCCACCCAAAGTCAGCTGGGATTGGCCCCAGCTTCTCCCACTACCCTGATGGATAAGCAGTATAGATAATGGATGGATGGATGATAGATAGGTTGTTGAATGAGGTGTTTTTTTTTCAAAATTATTCATACAGGCTCAGGGTCACCTCTCTCATGTGTCGCTAACAAGTTTCAAGTTTAAAGCAGTTAAAGTTTCAGATCTATCCCATGACTGAGTATATATAGGAGGAAGTCCTATAGAAGGCTGTTTCTCAGCTCTCTATTCTTCTTTCATGGGCAGAGTAGACCTGAATGGAGCTGCTTCAGAAAAACTAATGAAGTGGCTGGTGGAACAAGAAACTGAGCTGTGCTCTAATCCAACATACAACCTGTCATCTGATCAAGCACACAGACTCACACACTGGCACAAAGCGAAACACTCAGGCTACATCCACACGACAACGGCAACGAGATGTTATTTAAAAATATATCGCGTCCAAATGGGCAACGATCAGTAAAATATCAGGTCCATATGGCAACGCAACGCTTGCTGAAAACGATGCAATACACACGCCACACCTCTAGGGGCGCTGTAAGACGGTCCCTTCGGAGACACCAGAACAATAGAAGTAGTAAGGACGCATGCGCATAAACTATTATGCGCGAGACTTCATATTAGCCACAAAGTCAGGAAAATCTGTTCGTAAAATTACATTATAATGACCAAATACAATGAAAAGTATTTTTCCAGTCTCACCTGTGAAAGGTAATCCCATGTGATCTCGTTTGGACGGCAAACCTGTTGGTACAGTTAAACGCAGCTAATCTTTATTCTCCTCTTTGACCTATCCAATATGGCGGCGAGGATGACGTATGATTCTACGCGGAAGGCGGCGTCTTTAATGGTCCGGAATAAACTGAATGCTACACGTTGATGGATTAATTTGTTGTTTCTCACCTGTGAAAGGTAATCCCATGTGATCTCGTTTGGACGGTAAACCTGTTGGTACAGTTAAACGCAGCACATGAATCTTTATTCTCCGCTTTGACCTATCCAATATGGCGGCGAGGATGACGTATGATTCTACGCGGAAGGCGGCGTCTTTAATGGTCCGGAATAAATTGAATGCTACACGTTGATGGATTAATTTGCTCCTCTACGCCCTTTTTGAGGAATGTATTGTAGGACTTAAACCAACATCTGAAGAGGTGAGATCGCTCCGTTTTTTCCCTATTTTTGCTGGCGGGATTGACTCTGCCCTAAGGGCAGAGTCTCTCTCTCTCTCTCTCGCTCTCTCTCACTTTGCACCATTACACAATAAATATTCACAGTGAAAATATTTTGTAAGCGCGTTTCATGAACCAAGTTCTAGGATTTGTTGACAACTCGCATCGAGTTCGTTACACTTCTACCCGGCGTGAAGCACTCACAGTCATGTGGTTGTGACATCATCGTAAACAAATCCGTTCTACTCATCCAGACGACTTCACAACGGCAACGTTGCCAGATCTTTCACTCTGGAACCCGTTCTCAAAAAGATTGTGTTTTGGGCACCCAAAACGCCGGTGCCGTGTGGACGCCAGGCCTAAACGATAAGCAATTGTATCAGAATCACCTGAATCCGTTGCTGTATGGACAGGGCCTCAGTCTTCTACAAAACACTTAACCCCTCGTCTACTGAAGGTTGGGGGTATGCAGGAATGATGGAGACAAAGAGCTAAAGAGAATGGTGGAGAATGAAAGAGGGTAACTGCAGTACTAATGAGGTCCACATCACACTGTGCATGTTCTTTCATGATTTTTACTTGCTCTGCAAATGTTCTCACTAAAAGATACTTAAAGATTCAACTGTTGCCCGAACTGGATGTGGATCAAACAACACCGGCAGACATTAAAAGGGCACGCTGTCTAAATTATAGACAATGTTCCAGTTTAGGGGCCAAAGTGACTAATGCATGTCAGTAATTACACAATAGGAACTAGGCAAAGTGATTGAAAAAAGGGAAATGCATATAAAAAGAGGATAAATACTGCCAATCTGCCCAGGTGTGTAGTTTGATCCACATGTGCAATGTGGAACAAAACCTCAATCACAAATCTGTTCTCTTCTTGGAGTACAACAAACACCCCTTCTGTAACACAAATACGTAATCATGTACTCATTGTATGGTAAAACACATGTAAATAGAGTATAAACACGAATTTCACACACAAAAGTGTGATGGCAGAAATGTAATGGCCCTAAAGTGTCCAAAATGTGTACATCTGGCAGCAGGTGTCATGACTGAAAAACAAGTCTTTGGCACCCAACCACAGAAAAGCAAAAATACCACAACAGAGAGAGAGAGAGAGAGAGAGAGAGAGCAGGCAAAACATTTCCCTCTTGTGGAATTGCCCCATGGAGATACATAGTTCACTTTAATAAAAATAAATAAATATTTAAGGGGGGAGGCATACGCCCTGCCTCTCCCCTGTCTGTGCTAAAGAAGAGAGCTGGCAGAAAACCTTATGGAGCCTTTTGACTTGTGTTTCAAGTCACTTCCATTCTTAAAGGCCCCACAGGAATGGAGAGATGATTGTATAAGAGGAGCCTTCAGACAGACACATAACTTCTCCTGAGGCTTGCACAGTTAATATACATATCACAGATCTGTATCACAGATAAATGTGCTTCTGCATTGAGGAACAGAAAATAAAAATCTACATTTGAAACAAAACACGTAGTATAAACTTGCTGCTTTATGAAATGACAAATATTTATTACAGAGCCAGAAAACAGTAAACAAGGTCCAGCTTGCTCCTCAAGCCTTGTCCCCATGTCCTGTTTTCCCACTGCCCTTCAATTAGAGAGCTTGCATTTAACTAATGAGATGAAGGTGAAGATCTTTCAGCAACAGAATTTAGTTTTCAGTATGCGGTATACCTTTTTCACCGACAAGATGCCAGTACCTAATCTGGAACCATTCCATCTCAAAAGATTCTTAGCAAGTAAAACTGGTTCAGTTCCAAACCAAGACACTGCTGATCAATATGACAAGCAGCTCAACAGTGTTGTTTTCGTTAACGATGATGCCGAAATTATTTCGTTAACGCACCTTTTTTTCATGACTAAAACGAGACAGTGACGAGCTAAACATAACTCTTTGATCATGAAAATATGACGAGACATATCTGTTGTTTTTGTTGATGAGACGAGACGAAAATGTTAGTGGGTTAGCTATAGGACTATCAAAATGCATGGCGTTTCCTCCAATGGTGCATGCAACCTGTCTGCCAAATGCTGAAAATATCAGCAATGCACCTGCATCCTGTCCTTGTTTGGTCACGCCCACCACCAGGCATGTCCAGGCACAGTGCACACCGGGGCAGCCACACAATTCATGGACCATCGGCAATGCCAGCACAAGGGCTTGGTGGGCGGAAAAGACACGATGATTTATGGACATACTTTACACATAATCCAGCAGAAAATAAAACGGAATGCCTTGTAGTGGGAGACAAAGGTACACGCTGTGGCTATAAACTACGTGGCAAGAATACGACCAACCTCAAGAGGCATCTAAAGGCTCACCATGCTGCTATTTCTGCGACGGCAAGTTAACGTTACAAGAAGTCCTTAACAGATCATGTATACGTTTGCTAGCTTTGGTTAATGTCACTCAACAATCGGTCTGTGATGAATTTCCTATGAAGTTTTCCAAAACACCGTGACCTGGCGAAAATGAATGGGACCGCTAGCTTCATGCTAAAGTTGGTTTGGTTAAGCTAACTTAAATTCAGTTAACATGTCATGAGTAAAACTTGTCTGCAGGGATTATTGGTGGGACAGCAACTGAATGCTTTGTCATATATTGACCCATATTTGAGTTACTGTGAAACATACGGGGGGAAATATAGCTTTTCAGACCTGTTGCTATGCCTTAATATGTCTAAATGAGCAGCAGCACACCTGGCTACTCTAACATTAGCAGCACGTTTAGCCATCATATTTACATTAACCGACAGCGTGGTCATCTTCTAGTTGTGTGTTCATCATGACATGTTTGTGCTCTATCAGCACATTGCAACATGTTAAACGGAGGCAGAAACACGAGTCTGTGAACAATGGAGTATACACACTAGACAGCGCTTCTGTAGAGGAGCGCATGCGCACTAGACAGCGCTTCTGTAGAGGAGCGCATGTGCACTAGACAGCGCTTCTGTAGAGCGCATGCCCACTAGACAGCGCTTCTGTAGAGCGCATGCGCACTAGACAGTGTTTCTGTAGAGAGCATGCGCACTAGACAGCGTTTATGTAGAGAGTATATTATGCACAACCTGTCAACCTCGAGTACAATTTCCTCTCTCTGTATTGGCCTAATTTAATGTTTTAAAGTAATTATTTTTTCGAATAAAATGAATGACTAAAACTGGACTAAAACCCTTTTAGTTTTCGTCGACTAAAACTAGACCAAAACTATTAAGGATAGATATGTAGTGGATGTTCATTATGTCTAACTATTACAGATATTTTAAGTTCGTTTCTTAGACAAGGATTTTTTTTTTTTAAGCTTGTTACCTCGTTAACAGTTTCGGCGAGAATCTCCCGCCTTCTTCTGAATCTCCTGAAGAAGGCGGGAGATTCTCGCCGAAACTGTTAACGAGGTAACAAGCTTAAAAAAAAAAAATCCTTGTCTAAGAAACGAACTTAAAATATCTGTAATAGTTAGACATAATGAACATCCACTACATATTAAAAATAAGTTATGGAGAAGATTGTTCCAAAGAGGTACGCTACCTGGAAAAGCTAGGAAAAAAATTGGCGTGACAAAGAAACCATCTCCGCTTCAATCTCCGCTGCCGAGACGAAGGCGTCATTCCAGCAAGCCTCTACATAAAAAATCCGATACCAACAAGAAACGCGGAAAGGACCATCGAAAAAGCGCGAATGACTCTGGTAAGAGAAAGAATCAGATGCACGACTAACAAAATCAACAATTTAAACACAGAAATAGCACAAAGAAAACAAGATTTCAAACGCCGGTTCAAATTCAGCAGTGAAATGGAAAAAAATATGGAAGAACATCTGAATGCAATACAAGAACAAGAGTTTTCAAAAACAAAAACACGCCATATTAAAAAACTGAACAGACTTATCAATAAGAAACAAAATAAATGCAAGGACAAGCAAACAAACGAAAAATGGATTTGCAACCTGTCTAAACACACACTAACAACAGCAGAACGCACTATACTCTCACGGGGACTAAACTATGCCATCACACCAAATAAAAGCCCGCATGAAGAATTCGTATTAGCCACGGAACTAGCGTGCAATATGATACAGGACCAAGGACAGAAGGCCGCATTAAGGAACGAAATAGCAGACATCCTCACCTCAGCTAAACCGCCACCCAGAAACATAACCAAACAGGAAATGGAAGCCATCAGAACACTTACAAAGAACAAGAAAATAACAATATTACCGGCTGATAAAGGGAGGACCACGGTTATCCTGGACACTAATCAATATGAAAAACAAATGAATGAAATGCTCACGGACCCAAACACATATGAAGTATTAAAAAAAGACCCGACGGAGGAAAAGAAAAAAAGACTAAAGCTATTACTCAAACCGTTACTGGACGACAACAAAATCGATAAACAAACATACAACCACTTCATCCCCACAGCAAACATCACCCCCCGGACATACGGTACACTGAAAATTCATAAACCCGGAGCACCACTAAGACCCATAGTAGACAGTACAGGATCAGTTACCTACAACCTTTCCAAGACACTGGCAGACATAATTAAACCACTCCTCGGACTTACGGAATACCACTGCAAAAACTCAAAACAACTGGCGAAAGAATTAAAGGAAATCAAGATAAAAAAGGATGAAATGTTTGTATCACATGACGTCATATCCCTCTCTACAAAAACACCGGTCACAAACACTCTCAACATAGTAGAAAACCGGTTAAAAGCAGACAGAACCCTGAAAAAACGCACAAAACTTACAGTACAGGATATAACAAAACTATTACATTTCATTTCCACTTCCACATATTTCCAATTTAGAGGCATAATCTATAGACAAAAAGAGGGATTTGCAATGGGGGACCCGCTATCTGCCACTCTATGTAACTTTTTTATGGAGGATCTGGAAACCCGAGCCATAGAAACAGCACCGGACGACTGCAAACCCATTTTCTGGAAACGATATGTTGATGACATTCTCGAAATAACCAAAACAGGCGACACACAACAACTCACGGATCATTTAAACTCCATAGACAAGACAGGCAACATCAAATTCACACACGAAGAGGAAACGGACAAGACAATAGCTTTTTTGGACTTAAAAATACACCACACAGAAGAAGGGAACATTAGAATCACAACATACAGAAAACCTACACACACCGACCAATATCTTCTCTGGACATCTGAACATCCCATCTCACACAAAATGTCAGTAATCAGAACACTATACGACCGAGCACAGAGCATCACGGAGGAGAAAGACAGACAGGAGGAGGACCAACACATCCAACAGGCATTAAAAAACTGCCAATATCCACCGTGGGCAATTCGGAAAGGGAAATTACAGACACAAATAAAAGAAAAAAACAAACAAGAAAAAACACCGAAAAAACAAACCGGGGCTTTGTCACATTACCATACATAAAAGGAGTCACAGAACGCATCCAACGATCCATGAGGAAATATCATATCAACACCCCGGTCAAACCATACAAGAACCTCCGACAGCTGCTAGTTCACCCCAAAGATAAAATACAACTGGACAATAAATGCAACGTCATCTATGAAATCCCTTGCCGTTCATGTAATAAAGTCTATATTGGTGAAACAGGCAGATGCTTCCATACTTGAAGGAAAGAACACCAAATAGAGTGTGAAAAAGAAACAACAAAAAGACTCACAAGATCCGAAAAAGAAAAAGCAAACCAAGAAAACCTAAAATCAGCCATTTCAGACCACTGCAAATGGCAAAATCACATAATGAATTGGGAAGAGGCCAGAGTCATTCGCGCTGAAGAAAATAGATTCCAGCGTTGGATTTTAGAGGCAGTGGAGATACGTAAGCGGGCGCAGAGGACGATGAACCGGGATGAGGGAGCGTACGCGCTGTCACACACCTGGAGCGCCGTCCTGGAGGAGCGACCTGACAGCAGGAGGCGTGAACTACCTGTCAAATTGGGCGGGACGTTCACGCCTCCGTAACGCAACATCAGCTGATAAGGCACGTCACCACTCGACATCTGGTGACTGTTTCTGAAGAAGGCGGGAGATTCTCGCCGAAAACTGTTAACGAGGTAACAAGCTTAAAAAAAAAAAAAAATCCTCGTCTAAGAAACGAACTTAAAATATCTATTAAGGATAGAATTGACTAAAATGTGACTAAAACTAATAAGCATTTCGTCCAAAAGACTAAGACTAAAACTAAAAAAATGGCTGCCAAAAACAACACTGCAGCTCAAGTTATGTATATGATTATCATTAAGACATGAGTATTGATATGGGTTTTGAAGAATAGTTGGGAAAAAAGCTACATTAGGGCAATTCCATGTAAATGTCAACCTCACCATGCAAAAATAAAGCAACATGTAATACATCAAAACCACTCCCAGAGATATCACCTAGGCCTGTATTTTACAGATGTGAATAAGTTGAACCAATTTGTAACCAACCTAATATGTCACTGTCAGTCTTTCTTTCTTATAATGTAAAACCCAAGCTAAAATCAACTTTGATCATGTACAATTCTATATTATTGCCACAAGCCACAGAAATGTATGCTAAAATCCACAAAACAGCAAAACAATAGCCATCCTAAATATTATTTAAGAACTTTGATAGTTTTAGCTGATATTTAGAGAGTTTTTCAAAGGGTTATGCTGGTTAAATTGCTGATTTTCTAAACATATGCCATGTCTATTTCAGACGGATCACATCCATAACGGAATTTCGTCACATCCATAACGCTGACTTTTCCTTCCGAAACTCTGCATGAAATACAAAATATTTTAAACAAAGATTTTTTTAATATTCACCTTGGACCCCTCTATCAAATGGATATCTCCATTTCGACATTAGGTTTACGATTTCACAGAGTTTGATAAAAATGTACAGTCACCCAAGAAAAGTGATACTTTTTCTGTCACATCCATAACGCATCTTTTATTGGCATTTTCTGGCATGCCCTAGATGTACTATGGGAATTGTTCTTGTTCTATCACTTCTCCAGTATGGTACAGCCTTAAAATATGCAACACCTGTACTGGGAGACAATAAAACATGCACTGGGTCATTTGTTGCCATTTTGAGTTCAAGTGTCACGTCCATAACGCTGGAATTGCTCATTAAGCAATAAGACAACAAATCTGTGATCCTAGGACCAAACAGAAATTTGCCAGCAATTCTAAAGTATGAAATACGAGCTACCCTCCTACAACCCCAAATCAGGAAAAGTTGGGATGATATGTTGAAATTCAAATTAAAACTGGAAAAAAAATTGAAAAAAATTGTAAATTATTTACCTGTATTGCACTCAAAACAATACAACAGCACACATTTGTTGTTTTATCATATTAAACACATTTCAATTCTGATTCTTGCAACACATTAAAAAAAAAGTGAGGACAGGAAAGCACTTACCACTTTGTCATGTTGTCATTCCTTCTCACTCTTGTCTTGTTGAAATATCCCTGTAAAAAACGTCATTTTGAAGGCAGAATGTTGCTCCAAAATCCCAATGTACATTTCTGCATTAATGCTGCCATCACAGAAGTGCAAGTTACTTTTCCCAAGGGCATGGACACAACCCCATACCATGACAATGTCATGGGGTGAAGGCCGTAGGTGCAGGCTAGGACCCAATAAGCAGACACTAAGTGCACAGGAATAAAAATTTAATGCATCTTGAATGATATACGAAAAAAAGCCAAAAGACTGTAGCAAGCCAAAATCTAAAAAAAAAAAGAAAAAAAAACAGGAGTGAGTTCAAAAACACAGAAAGCATGAAGATAATCCCTTTACGAGCACAGCGTGCAAAGTTAATAAACAGTCTATAGAGTCCAGAGCATAAATCCAAAGCAGGAGGAAATAAACTCATAATCCAAATACAGTAGGCAAAATCGTAATCCAAAAACAGAGTGCAAAGTAAAAAAACAGATAAATATACAGAGCAAAAACACGGGCGAAACTTGACCTCGTTGATAGACCTTTAGTAGCCTCTTGACAGTTTAGGCTTCACCTCTGTCAATGAACCTGGGGGGAGGGGTCTTGGCAGGGAAGAGAAAGGACTGGAGACCAGAGGTCTTAGTTGAGAGACATGAAAGGAGGAGTGGACATGACGCTTGGTCATGGGTAACAACAGTCTGACAGTAGGGGGGTTAATAACTTTAGAAATGGGAAAAGGACCAACAAACCTGAGAGCCAGATTATGGGAGGAAACTTGAAGAGGGAGATTGATAGTGGATAACATGAGCTTTTTTCCCGGGATGATAAACTGGAACTGGTGTGTGGTGTCACTCTACCTTCCTCTTGTACAATCAGCTGGTGTGTAACAGGTGATGTCTGGCATGTACCCACATCCTGTGACAGCATCAGATGAAGGCTTGGGCAGAGGGGAAAGACACCTCCTCCTCCTGCTCAGGGAAAAGAGGTGGTTGGTAACCGAGACAACACTGAAAAGGGGTCAGCCCAATAGATGGTGAGGAAAGGCTATTATGAGCATATTCAATCCATGGCGGAGCCTGGCTCCAGGATGAAGCATCGCCCAACGTCAAGTACTGCAGGGTAACCTCTATACTCTGATTGGTATGCTCTGTCTGCCTATTGGTCTGTGGATGGCAACCTGAGGAGAGACTAGGAGTGGCCCCAATAAGTTTACAGAACTCTTTCCAAAAAATGAGCTAAGAACTGTGGACCTCTGTCAGACATGATGTTCAAAGGCAAACTGTGAATCCTGGAAACATGGTCGATTAGAAGTTTGGCAGTCTCTTTAAACAGAAGGCAGCTTAGGGTGGGGGACAAAATGAGCCGCTTTGGAAAAACAAAATCGATTGTAGTCAAAATACAGGTGCTGCCCTTAGAACCGGGAAGGCCGTTGATGAAGTCCACGGCAATGTGGGACCAGGGACGGCAAGGCACTGGTAGGGATCTCAACAGGCCGGCCACAGGTTGGTTGCCAGTCTTGTTTCTGGAACAGACACTGTAGGCTGCCACAAAAGCCCTGATATCCTGCCACATGGTAGGCCACCAGAAACACAACCTGAGGATGGAAAGAGTCCAAGCCACCTCTGGGTGACAGGTGAGAAGTGAAAGTGTCACCACTGAAGCACCTGGGAATGTACACAAAGGGGCACATAAAGACTGTTGGGTGGTCCGTTGCCTGGCCCTGGATCACTGGACAGAGCATCCTGAACAACAGTTTCAATGTCAAGCCAAGCAGCGGCCACTAGGCAGTGGGCAGGGAGGATGGGTTCAACAGTGTCTTGCTGAGAGTCAGGAGAAAACTGTCTGGAGCGAGTATCTCGCTTGGCATTCTTGGAGCCTGGTTTGAAAGAAAACACAATTAAAGTGCAAGAAGAATAACAACCATCTGGCTTGGCGGAAGTTAAGTCGTTTAGCTAACAATGTACTCAAGGTCCTTGTGACCAATCCATATGATAAACGAGGTCTCAGTCCCCTCCAACCAGTGCCCCCACTTTTCCAGAGCCAGCCTGATCACTAACAGTTTCTGGTCTCCTATGCAATAGTTGCACTCAGCAGGAGTCAAACAGTGTGAGAAAAATGCACAGGGGTGCATCTTATCGTCCTTGGCTGACCTCTGAGACAGGACTGCCCCGAGGCAGTGTCCGAGGCATCCATTTCAAGCACAAACAGAGCTACAGGGTCAGGAATGATGAGAATGGGAGCCCTAGCAAACTTGGTCTTGAGTGATGTGAAAGCATTCTCTGCACAGTTACAGTATTCCACAGAAAGGGACACTTGGAAGATGTGAGCTCAGTAAGAGCGTCAATGGAGCTATAGCTCCTAATGAATCTGTGGTAGAATTAGCATACCCCAAGAAGCTTTGCAATTCCCTAAGAGAAGAGAGAATGGGCCATTCTGAGACTGCATTGACTTTGTCCAGATCCATTTGGACCATGCCTGGGGAAATAACAAAACCCAGAAACGAGACTGTGAGCTTATGGAATTCACATTTCTCAGCCTTGGCAAAAAGTTGATTTTCCAGAAGCCACTGCAAGACCTCTCTGACGTGGAACTAGCAAATCTCGAGTGTTGGAGGGAAAAAAAATCTAAATATCAAGATATACAAACATGAATTGGTTGATGAAATGCCATAAGGTGTCGTTAACCAAGGCTTGGAAGACAAGAAGGTACATTAGTGAACCCAAACAGTAAGACTAAATACTCATAGTGTCCCATAGGGGTATTGAAAGCCATCTTCTACTTGTCCCCCTCTCTTATGAGAACCAGGTGGTAGGCATTACAAGGGTCCAGCTGGAGAAAAATATAGCCCCCTGCAGCAGCTTGAAGGCCATGGAGATGAGAGATAACAGATAACGGTTCTTGATGTTAATCTTGTTTAGGCCTCAATAGTCGATGCAGGCCCTGAGAGACTTTCTTCTCCACAAAAAAAAAGAAACCTGCTCCAGCTGGATATGATGAAGGGTGGATGATGCCAGCCACTAGAGACCCCGAGATATGCTTCTGCATGGCCTCTCTCTCAGGAGGAGAGAGAGAATAGATGTGACCCTTGAGAAGTAAGACCCCAGGTAAGAGTTTGATGGCACAATCATAAGGCTGATCCCGGAAGAGAGGTGGCTCGAGCCTTACTGAACACCTGACAAAGTTCCAAGTACTCCAGAGGAACATTAGAAAGCTCGATAATATTGTCAGGACTGGTTACTTGAGAGGCCAGAAGAGTCTGAGCTGAAGACAAGCAGGTGGTCAGGCAGCAAGTACTCTAGGAAAGGACTGTTCTGTCACCCCAGTTGATATAGGGAGTGTGTAGGTGTAATCATAGAAGGCCAAGAATGATGGTTATACAAGAGTTAGTCATGATAGAGAAAGGAGATAGAGTCCATGTGATTCCCCAAGACCTTCAAAGTAACAGGCTCAGTTACATGGGAGATGGGACTGAGCTTGGTACCATTAAGCACTCTGCTGACTAGGGGACAGCCTAACTCCTGCAAGCTGTTGCTTGCTCCTCAGCCAAAGAAGTTTTAATGAAGTTTTGGTCTGCCCCAGAGTGAAAACATGAAATATCTTTGGTTCATACTGTCTGCAATGAAATATAAGCCAAAGTAAATTTAAAAATTACTACTTTCTTTTTTTACTTTGTATTTTTCTTACCATCCCAACTTTTTCTGATTTGAGGTTGTAATATAACAAACAAACATAACTTGCTTTGTGCTGCTTCAAATACAGTACATAAGCAAAAACAATATTGTGTAATTACTGTCAATGATGTATTTGTGCAGTGTACAGATGCTAAAAAAATATGACTTTGCATCTTAATCTGAAGTAATAACTAACTCCCGCCCCCTTTTTTTATCATCACCATTACATAGTACAATACAGCTTCCATATCCGATTATGTAATGCTTGAGCTCTTAGATCAGTGGAAACAAAAACCTTTTTTTTTTTTTAAACATGTGCTAAGTCCCTGAAGAAGTGCCTTGGCTCTGCAGAAAGGGCCATATAAAAACAGACAGTACGGCTGATGAGAGAAACCACAAGAATGCAAAACTGTCCCCGTCTACACTCTATCATTTGGTACAGTACACCAAAAACTTTACTGAGCAAAATGACAGTAACTGTGTTATATAAACTAATTAAAAAAAACCAACAACAAAAAACTATTAAACCACAGAAAATACTTCTAACCCTCTATAGGAAAAGTATTTTCAACTATCCTCATTAAACAGTGGTCATGTGGGCCAAAATAAATGCACTCTGTGGCTGGCTGAGAGAGGAAAGAACACAAGAAGTAGGAGGAAGAACAGAGAGGGCTCTGCAGCCGTTCACCACAATGGAGGGAAACAGGTTGCAAATCACTCAAGGACACAATATCGGCATCAGCTTTCTGCTTTTATGGGATACAGCAATGAGGTAACACGTGGCACCTATTAAAAAGCACACACACACACACACACACACACACACACACACACACACACACACACACATCTGCTCTCTCAGTCAATCTTGAGAATGTTGGTAGCAAGCAGTATTTCAGAGCCGGCTTTCTCTACTCTGTTGCCCATTCATTTTCCATTAACTCCCAGCATGCATTGTGCTTTTGTTCCTCTGACATATAGTAAGGTGCCAGGGCCACGGCCACGCTGTGTGCCAGGCCCGCCAGTAGCGAAGAACATGTAAGCATCAGGAGAACAAGCTTAGAGGTGCTGACTGCAAAGTCATCTGAAATGTAAAAAATGATTTACCCTCCATGGTGCATAATATCATTAAACAATTCAAGGAATCTGGAGGAATTTTAGTGGTGTGTAAAGGGCAAGGGCACAAGCCTAAGGTAAACACCCATGATCTCCAGTCCCTCAGACTGTACTGCATCAAGAACCGTCCATCATGGTATGGGGTTGTGTCTCCTCGGTCCTCAGTAGAGAATGTGAAAAATATGACAACGACGACCCTGTACTGTTGCACAGCTTAAGACCTGTTTGCAGGAAGAATGGGACAAAGTCACACCGAAAATGCTTCATCACTTGGTGTCTTCGGTCTCAAAACATTTTTCAGTGGTGTGAGGAGGACATTACAACATGCATTCTACCATCCCTACTTTTTTGAAGTGTGTTGCAAGAATCAAAATTTTAATAAAATTCATGAGGTAAAACATCAAATAATGTGCTGTTGAATTGTTTTGAGTGCAATACAGGTCAAAGATTATTTACAAATCTTTGTTTTCAGTTGTAATTTCAATTTCAACATACCGTCCCAACATTTTCTGATTTGTGGTTGTCTTAAAAACAATACCAAATTCACCGTTACATTACACATAGCTACACATTTGACCAGAATAATTAAGTCTGGAAGACAGCAGCCCTAATACTAATCTCATCACAGAAGCAAAACAGAAAAAACACATTCTGAAATGTCCTTGATCAAGTATATTGTACCTGTTGATTATAATGTAATCTTGAGTGATTGTTTATCAGCACAAGTCTCACAGTGGACAGGAGAGAGCGAATTAGAGAATGTCAGCATTAGTCTGCTGAAGGAAAGAAACAGTTGTTTTGATGGACACAAGTGGACAGAGCAGCTGGTAAGCAGACCACACACACACTCCTGGGGAGCTACTGTACTGTTAAATCATATGTAGTTAGGGGATACACACAGGCACTGGGCAAAGCCTCAAAGGCACAACATGGACAAAAATGAAGCAGGAATCTAGCAACAGACTTTATCACTGCAAATGATGCCTGCATGTTTACTGATGACTATGGAGCAGTGACGTGCAGTCAGGGGCGGCAGGTGAGGCAGGGCCTCATCCAGCCATCATGAGACGTAATGAATGCAAATAATGATAACAATAAAGATTTGTCCAATCATCTGTGCTATATATGCCATTTCTGTATGATTCAAATAATTTCAATCATTTTTGCGATCAAAATCGCCGTATTTGCCTATTTCCTATTCAATTGCAGTGAATATGCAGTGACGTGAGGCAGCACCAAGCCGTGCCTCACGTCAGATTGCGCAATCCCTTGTTAACTGGGTTGAGCGCATGCCTTTTGCTTACTCTGTGTATGCTACCAACGTAATGCTGTATTAAAATGTTTTTTATACATTGTAGACATGTGTATAATATGTCCTCACTTTCCTTATAATATGTAATGTTTTCTACGTATGTGTATCACTTATTTAGCGTTAACAATTTGACATAAAGCCGCACTGAAAAGACATGAGGTGAGGCAGGCAGTAGCTCTGCCGCAGTGCAGAGGGCGTACATGAGCTCAGTTATTCTTGTTTGGTGGTTGCTTCTTCTCTACGTCGTCACGTAAAGTTTAATTTGGACTGTTGTTGGCTTGTTCTGATTTGCCGCTTTTCCACTACAAACGCGGCTGAGCCGTGCCGTGCTGAGTCGAGCTGAGTCGGGCTGAGCGGGACTGTTGGAGTTGCATTTCGACTACAACCGCGCTGAACCGTGCTGGCTGGAAGTGGGTGGACACATTGGGTGGAGTTAGCGAAAGTGGGTGGACGTCACGTGATGTCGTTAAGCAGCGCAAACAGTGACATCAGTGACAGTGGCGGAACAAGTCAGAGCCGGGCCGGGGGCGGGGCAAATGACCGGGCCCTTTATTAAAGCTTATCATAACATCATTTTAGGCTACAAAATGTCCGCAACTGCGGTGTTTACCAATTTCAACACTACCGGGTGCAACTATGTTATTTAGTACATCAAGTCCTTCAAACGAACATGTAACTCAGAAACAAAAAACATTAGGATACTGTACATGGCTCATAATAAAACATCAATAGCCTATACTGCGCACATTATTTGAAGGGCATACGAATGAGCGCTCAGAGGTTGCAACGGTGACAGGAAGAGTCAGAAATAAAAGGAGGGCGGTGCAAACCTCACTGAATGCACTGTGTTTACCAATTTCAACACTACGGGGTGCAACTATGTTATTTTGTACATTAAGTCCTTCAAACGAACATGTAACTCAGAAACAAAAAAACATTAGGTGACATACTGTACATGGCTCATAATAAAACATCAATAGCCTACTGCGCGCATTATTTGAAGGGCATACGACGAGCCTTGCGCTCCGCGAACTCGTCCACGATGCTCTGTATGTCACTGATTCAGTGAGCTTTTAAGCGGTAGTCTCACGACCCGGATAGTAAACAATAAACATGGAGGACATGGAGTCGTTAGTGTTGCTGGTCTTGGTGCTGTGGCTTGTTGTCACCGACAAGGCGAACAGATACTGGCAAGAGCGTATAGATGAGGCGAGGCGCATAAGGCTTCAGAAATTCTCGTAATTCGTAATTCTTCTTCTGGGTTTACGGTGTTTACAGATCCCAGCGCGCTCGCGGGGCGTGTGTGGGCATGTGAGGACACTCCTCCTCACCAATCAGTGCACAGGGGAGTGTCTCCTCACGCCCCCAGCCTCACTCGGCACGGCTTGGCTCGCTTCAGCCCCACTCCAAAACGGTGCGAGTTTTAGGGGCTAAGCAGGGCTGAAACGAGCTGAGTCGTGCTGGTTTTTGGTAGTCAAAACGCGAGCCGTGTCGGGCTGAAGTGAGCTGAAGCGAGCTGAAGTGAGCTGAAAAAGGGTAGTGGAAAAGGGCCAATTGAATGCAACAAATTAATGGAGGATGTAATAGCTCAACTGAAAGGTTTCTCAAAGTTGGACTTTCAAGGAAAACAGGACGTGATAAAGAATGGACGGCCAACGCCGGAGCTAAAGGAATTACTTCAAAGGACTGGGCAGAAGATAACCCGATCGTTTCAAAGTGAGTGGTACAACCGAAAAGATTGGCTGTGTGGCTGTGCTACAAGAAACCGCCTTTTCTGTTATCCCTGTCTCTTGTTCTCAACCAGTGACAATGTCTGGACTAACATGGGATTTTGTGACTTAAAAAACCTACCAAGAAGCCTCCTGAAACATGAATGCTCGGCTACTCACATTCAAAGCCAAATTGCTTTAAAAACTTTTGGTTCTGTCTGTGGCATCTGCCGTGGTGCTGTGTGGCCTGTTCTGTCTGTGGCATCCGCTGTGGTGCTGTGTGGTTTGTTCTGTGTATGGTACCCACTGTGTGGCCTGTATGGTCCGCCGTGGTGTTTTTTGGAGGTAGGCTACTGAATCGCCATTCATTTTTCATTCTTCCTTGGCCAAATATGTACCTTCAAATGTACCTTATGTAAAGAATGCTGCTATGAGATATGAAACTAATCGGTATTTGGCAAATATTTTGGTGCATATTTGAAAATCTGATTTTGAAAAAGTCAGTGCCTCACTAGCCACAAACCTCACCGCACGTCACTGCTATGGAGCCCTGCTTATGACACAAAAAGAAAAATACATTACATGGCATTTAGCAGACGCTGTTATCCAGAGTGACGAGTGCAAAAATCAGGTACATGAAATGCTGAACCTCTAGAAAAGAAAGTTCTAGTGCCAGCTGAACAAGTGACAGAGATACTTAGTGTAATATGCTGTTGAAATACCAATACTCAAACAGCCAAGGAAACAAACAAACCATATAAAGTATACCTAAATAGAGAACTCAAAACAGCTAACCCCAGGCTAGACAGTATACAGCCTGGGTTGGTCAAGACCAAAACACAGTTAAACATGGCCATGTTTTGCTAATTCATTCTCACGATATCCTTTCGTTCCCTCATTACTGATTTGTTCTGAATAGTGTAGCCTGCTCTTTATTGATGCATCGCTCATTTAAGCCAATGATATCTGCATTGAATGGCATGGAGCCATAATTTAACTAAAATGAGGGAACGAGTAAAAATGTGGCTAGAAATTAGTAAAATGTGGATTTAACTAAAATGAGGGAAGAAATTATTAAAACATGGCCATGAATAAACATACACAAGTTTATCTTTGAGTGGTGAACATATTTCACGAGTGAGCAAGAAGATAAATTTCATATATTCGCACCACCATTTAATATTTTTTACTATATAGACATCCACAAAAGCAAAGACAAACAAACAAACAAACAAACAAACAAACAAACAAACAAACAAACAAACAAACAAACAACACCCACAAGAGTGCTCTGAGAGCACAATATCCCCCACTGGCAACTATGCCATAACTCTGGTAAAATGCAACTGAATTGAACGAAATTGCAATATGCGTAGTACCGACATACAACAAAGAATCCTGTCAAGTTTCATGAAATTCCTCCAAAAATTGTGAGAGGACTTGATTTCAGAAGGTGAGTACCCTTCCCAATATAGACAGATGGATATCGCCACGACATAATCCCCCTTTGGGCGTTTCGGCCAGCAGGGGATAAAAATTGTGAGGGAAGTTGATTTCAGAAAGCAAGCACACCTTGATGAAATTGCCAAAGTACAGGTTTGTTAATAATCAAGGGCATAACTGTGGTAAAATTTGCCCAAATTAAACAAATTTTCAATATGTGTATAACTGTCATATAACAAAGCCATTTGCCAAGTTTGGTGAAATTCCTCCACAAATTGTGAGAGGAGTTGATTTCAGAAGAACATACAGCCTCATGAAATTGTCAAAGTACAAGTTATTTAATCAAGGATCAAAACTCTGGTAAAATTTGCACAAACAAAATTAAAATCGCAATATGCGTATTACCGTCATATAACAAGGCCTTTTGACAAGCTTCGAGAACTTCCGTCCAGGGCTGTAGTACTCGAGTCCGGACTTGAGACCGTTTTTTGATGGTCTTGGACTTGTCTCGGACTCCCTAGTAGTTTGACTCGGACTTGTCTCGGTCTCGGGCACTGGTCTCGCTTTGGTCTCGGCCGAGTCCACACCGAGTCCGCCTTTATTATGTCTAGAATGGAGCTTGATAATTAATCGCACAGTAGTTTACATGATCCCGTGTTTACAAGTATCTTCGCGCTCTCTGAATGTTCTTCACTAATCGAACACCCCACACACACACACAGGCACACACACTGACAAGCGAAAAGCGAAGATGTCCGCCAATTCCAGTATAATTAAATTTGTGTATATCAATCACCATGAGTTTCTCAGCACTGACTTAAAAAAAGAAACACAAGGCAGACTGCAAATTCTGCAAAACGACCATTTCAGAGACCTATGGGACAACGTCGAATTTCAATAGACACCTGCAGAGGCAGCATCCATCACGGTAAGTTAACTGCATACAGCTAGTAGGAGGTGCTAGCTTAGCTTTATCTACTACCATGTGAATTACTAGTAACGCTAGCTAACAAGCTATAGAGGACAAATGATATGACTTTGGATACAACGTTCTCATACGTCTGGTATTTCATCATGTAAAAAAATCAAACGAGTATTTAAGAGATTAGTTATCGTGTATTGTATTTTGGCTATGCATGTTTGTGGTTGTGTTGGAATGCTCAACGTTAGAGTTCAGTCAACTTTGCACCAGCCTGCTAGCTGCTAAGTCGGTCCTTAAAGTTACACGTTTGACTTCACTTGTGTATTTTGGAAGCTGCCTGTCATGTTTGTGAGAGCAGCTGTTAATTTGGGTAGTGTTATCTGACATGGGTGATTTCGTTTTTAACTGGGGAGGTTTAGCGACAGCCAGGTACAAACATTACTCTTAAATCTTGTAGCACTAGGAAAGATTCACGTTTATCTAACAGGCACAAGCTTGCCTGCACGTCTCTGAAATTAAATGGAGCAAAGCTATATTGTGCTATTGCCGAGTTGCTTGTTGATTTATATCACTGAATAATATAATTGTGTTGTTGGTACCATATGATCTGAACACAATAGCAGAGAGTTAAGTTAGGTCAGATATTCTAGAGAATTTTTAACTAATGATATTGTGGCTACAATCTCAAATGGAAGGCTGCTGTGTCCCCTTTATCTGCTGTATTTAAGATCAAAATAATCATTCCTATCCTAACATGTCCTGTATGTTTGGAGTAAGGTAGCCTACATTCCGTTGCCATTTGAATGTGCTAATTTAAAACTTATGACAGGCATATTCTCTGTGCAGTTTCTCTTCTGTAACTATTACTGCTGCAAATACAGTATGGCTCTCCCTTTCCTTTATGCCAGTGTCTGGGCAGGACTTTAAATGTCATTTAAGTTTCATAACGTTTAATAAACAAAGACAGCCATTTTACTAGTTGTGATTTATTCTGATAAAACTGAAATTTCACAGTATGGACACGAATGAATGATTGGTACATATTTTACTGCTCTCTTTAAATAAGGCTTGTTATCTCCATGTTATTCAGTCCCGACACTTATAGATGCTTTTGTATTTCTATCTCCAGGCTGCAGGAGTATCGGCGAGGACTTCAACGGGGGGAGTCACAACCAACAATTGAAGCGTTTCAGCAGCAAGTTTACAATGTGTCTTCTTCAAGACAGCAAGCCATCAACGACTCAATCATTCATGACCTTGTCATTGGCTGCTGTCTACCTCTGTCACTGGTGGAAAATGAACATTTTCGGCATTTTCTTCACGTCATGGATGAAAGGTACATCCTAATCTCCAGATCAACCATCACCACGAAATCCATACCTCAACTAGTAATGAGGGTGAAAGAATGCATCAAGTCCAGTCTGATAGAACAGAAATCAATTTCTGTAACCGCTGATATATGGTCAGACCGCACAATGAGATCCTACCTGGGAGTCACAGCTCACATTCTCAACTCCACAGCCAGTGGTTACACTTTGAATACCTACCTCCTTGACTGCAGGAGATTCAGAGGGCGTCACAGCTCTGAACATATTTCTGCTGCATTTGATGACATTTTGGATGAGTACAATATCAGTGATAAGGTAGATTTTGTCATTACAGACAACGCAGCGAACATGAAAAAGGCCTTTAAAGTCAAAATGGCAGGCTACTCAGATGATGGTGAGAATGACAGTTCGGATGAGGAGGACATGGTTGGGGAACAGCTGGATACAGACTTTCTTGTTGGTTCTCGTCAACGACTGTCCTGCTTTGCCCACAGTCTCCAATTGGTTGTCGCGGATGGAATGAAAAAAGTGAAAGTGATGCACTCTCTAAAATAACCAAACTTGCCAGTCTGCTCCATACCAGCACTGTGTTTAAGGATAAATTTGAGGCTGCTTTTGGGAGAGGTAAAAGCATTCCTGTCGCAAATGTCACAAGGTGGAGTGCGCAATTCAGACAGATGCAAGCAGTCATCGAACTAGATCACACTGCACTCACTCATATGTGCTCAGTGGACTTTGAGAACGTTATCCTCAGCTCACATGAATGGGCCCAGTGTAAAGAACTAGCACAAATTCTTGGACCCTTTGCTGAGGCCACTGAATTAACACAGGGTGACAAAGTTGTGACCATCAGCATGGTTGCCCCGACTGTCCTTGAACTACATTCCCACTTGACAGAAATGGATGGTGAAAAAAAAAAAAAAAAAAAAAAAAAAAAAAACTGTGTAGGTTACTGACCAGGGCCCTCAGAGCCTCACTTAAAAGAAGATTTGCCGGCATCTTTGTTGGATTAGGAATGGCAGAAGATGAGGGCCTTGATTTGCCATTCAGCCATGATGTATACATGCAGGGGTCGATGCTGGACCCCCAGTTTGGGTTGAACTGGGTTGAACTGGATGTCAGGACCAGTGGCAATGCAAAGAAGGAACTGCAGAAGTCACTAACGGGTATATATTTTAAAGTTCACCTCAGAAATACACTGTACTGGAGGTTTTCAAAGCAAAAGAACTAAGGTTTCTTTTTTGTTTCTTTTTTCCAGAACGCTTGATCGCGCAGGCTAAGAAAGTGGATCTGGACATCTGTGAGGAACTCCAAGAACCAACCCTGGAGGATTCTCCCCCAAGCGCCAAAGCTCAACGGCTCCTGGCAAAGTATAAAGCTCACAAAAAGAACCATTCCACCCATAGATACCATCAAAGTGTCAACAGTGAGGTAAATGCATACCTGGAGGATATTCAGAACTGCCCAGCAGAGGATGATGCCCTTGTATTTTGGTTGAAAAACAAGGACAAATACCGTCATCTGCATGCCCTAGCTGTCAAGGTCCTTACTGTACCTGCTGCTTCAGCTCCAGTTGAAAGAGTGTTTAGTGCCGGAGGGCTCATTATGAGGCCCCATAGAGCCAGTCTAGGAGCAGAAATGCTTTCCTCCCTCATATATCTGAAATGTGACAAATCACATCTGTAAAACTGAGTAGTTGTTACATATTCATGTTAAAGTTTGTTGATAGTTTACACAGATTGGTGATTGTCACACATTATTTAAATGTTTTAATTACCTGACCTGCAGATGGGATGCTACACTCAGGCCCTGTCCACACAGCAACGGATTCAGGTGACTCCGATACAATTGCTTATCGTTTAGGCCTGGCGTCCACACGGCACCGGCGTTTTGGGTGCCCAAAACGCAATCTTTTTGAGAACAGGTTCCAGAGTGGAAAGATCTGGCAACATTGCCATTGTGAAGTCGTCTGGATGAGTAGAACGGATTTGTTTATGATGACATCACAACCACATGACTGTGAGTGCTTCACGCCGGGTAGAAGTGTAACGAACTCGATGCGAGTTGTCAACAAATCCTATAACTTGGTTCATGAAACGCGCTTACAAAATATTTTCACTGTGAATATTTATTGTGTAATGGTGCAAAGTGAGAGAGAGAGACTCTGCCCTTAGGGCAGAGTCAATCCCGCCAGCAAAAATAGGGAAAAAAAGGAGCGATCTCACCTCTTCAGATGTTGGTTTTAGTCCTACAATACATTCCTCAAAAAGGGCGTAGAAGAGCAAATTAATCCATCAACGTGTAGCATTCAATTTATTCCGGACCATTAAAGACGCCGCCTTCCACGTAGAATCATACGTCATCCTCGCCGCCATATTGGATAGGTCAAAGCGGAGAATAAAGATTCATGTGCTGCGTTTAACTGTACCAACAGGTTTACCGTCCAAACGAGATCACATGGGATTACCTTTCACAGGTGAGAAACAACAAATTAATCCATCAACGTGTAGCATTCAATTTATTCCGGACCATTAAAGACACCGCCTTCCGCGTAGAATCATACGTCATCCTCGCCGCCATATTGGATAGGTCAAAGCGGAGAATAAAGATTCATGTGCTGTGTTTAACTGTACCAACAGGTTTGCCGTCCAAACGAGATCACATGGGATTACCTTTCACAGGTGAGACTGGAAAAATACTTTTCATTGTATTTGGTCATTATAATGTAATTTTACGAACAGATTTTCCTGACTTTGTGGCTAATATGAAGTCTCGCGCATAATAGTTTATGCGCATGCGTCCTTACTTCTTCTATTGTTCTGGTGTCTCCGAAGGGACCGTCTTACAGCGCCCCTAGAGGTGTGGCATGTGTATTGCATCGTTTTCAGCAAGCGTTGCGTTGCCATATGGACCTGATATTTTACTGATCGTTGCCCATTTGGACGCGATATATTTTTAAATAACATCTCGTTGCCGTTGTCGTGTGGATGTAGCCTCAGTTTATAATTTACTCTCTCTTCATTGACGTTTATGTGAAAAAGGCTATTGATGAATACAACTGATACTATTGACTGGTTCCACCTCATTGAGCATAGTGGGGTGTGGGTGTGAGACACCTAGATTTGTTACCCTCATTGCAGTTATAGGCAGTAGCTTTACTTGCCTTACCTTTTGTTAAAAACAAACAAACAAACAAAAAAAGCTATTGAAGTATACAATTGGTTTTTGGTCCATGTGTGTGCTGGTGTGTGTGTGTGTGTGTCAGAGAGTGAGTGTGTGTGTGAGAGAGCCCTAACTTGCTTAAACAATGAACACTGACTGTGTATTGCACTTACTTCTCAAATAAAAACGTTAAATTGCACTGGGGTTTTTTTTTTATGTTTTCCCATTAGCCCATGTCCAAATAATATAATTCAACATATTTTCAGGGAAGGCATAAACCAAGCATAGGGGGTACACACTTCTAATACTGGCCATTTCTTGTGCACACTTTGTCTGGAGTGAAGCATTATTGCCATTTGCAGTAGTTCATCAAATATTCGGTTCTAGTATCATGTAGTGAATAGTAGTGGCTTGTGGCTTGGTGTTTGTAACAGTTTCTAACACATTACATTACACTTAGCTGACGTTTTTATGCAAAACAGCCTACAGTTATTTAAGTACAGGGTATTGGTTACAGAGCAATGTGAGGTTAGGTGCTTTGCTCAAGGACATTTAGGCCGTGAATGAACATGTAGGGACAAATATTCTTCCTACAGGTAAGGGTGGGATTCATACCTGACACCTAACACCAGGTATCACCAGATGTATTTGTTTTCTTTAGATAATATGTCAAAGGTAAGGGTTAAACTTGGTAAAATCATGGGTGTTGTGACACTTTTCCTAACAAATAACCCAATATTATCTTGATGCTGTAATGCATACGACTTGTTTTAACTGTCCTGGACTCGGTCTTGACTCGGACTCGAATCTTTTTGGACTCGGTCTTGACTCGGAACCTCTTTGGACTCGGTCTTGACTCTGTCTCGACTAGTCCTGGTGTCGGACTTGTCTTGGACTCGACCAAGGTGGTCTTGACTACAGCCCTGCTTCCGTCCAAAAATTGTGAGGGGAGTTGATGTCAGAAGGCAAGCACACCTTCATGAAATTGTGAAAGTACAAAGTTGTTAATCAAGGGCCGCAACTCTGGTAAAATGCAACTGAATTGAACAAAATAACAATATGCGTACTACCGACATATAGCAATGCCTTTTGTCAAGTTTTGTGAAATTCCTCCAAAAATTGTGAGAGGAGTTGATTTCAGAAGGAAAACACACTCTCGTGAAATTGTCAAAGTATAATTTTGTTAATCAAGGGCTGTAACTCTGGTCAAATGTGACCGAATTTAACAAAATTACAATGTGCATATTACTGACATATAACAATCCCTCTTGTCAAGTTTGATGAAATTCTTGCACAAATTGTGAGAGGAGTTGATTTCAGAAGGTGAGCACCCTTCCTGGGACAGACGGATGGACGGACATCGCCACGACATAATCCCCCTTCGGGCCTTTCGGCCAGCGGGGGATAAAAAAGCAAGTTAATCAAAAGAATTTTAATTTTGAACAGGTTCGCCATTTTGACAACATGCGTTAACTCAGCGGGAAAACATTGGAAGTGAGGTCATCGATATCCTCGCGATGGATATTGGAAAATATGTTAATATGTTAAAATATGAAAAGATGTCACAAAGGTCAGGGATGTATTTTGTATGAAAAATATGAGTATTTTAGTATGAGAAGATAAACTTCATATCTTCAAGTCAACATGTGATTATTTTATTATTATACAGACACATTCACAAACAAAAAGTACGCAATTTAATGAAGAAAAAGTCGTCGATATTGGAAAATATGTTACTCAAAGTCCCGAATGTAGTTCATATGAAAAATATGAGTGGTGTATTTCCCATTAAAACATTTGTGTCTACATAATAAATATATTTATTATATAGACACGAGTCCTTGTGGAGGGTGTTGATCATCATCATCTGGACAACTGTTAAGTCAGCAGTCTTCCCCATAATTGTGGTTGCATGTACTGAACTAGACCAAGACATACGCAGTATTTATACTGTTTTACTCAAACTTGAAGTGAAATATTCTAATATTTTGAATTTTTTTTTTACTTTTTTGCATCCATTATCTGTAGCTGTTTATCCTGTTCTACAGGGTCACGTGCAAGCTGGAGCCTATCCCAGCTGACTATGGGCGAGAGGCGGGGTACACCCTGGACAAGTCGCCAGGTCATCACAGGGCTGACACAGAGACAACCAACCAACCAACCATTCACACTCACATTCACACCTACGGTCAATTTAGAGCCACCAGTTAACCTAACCTGCATGTCTTTGGACTGTGGGGGAAACCGGAGCACCCGGAGGAAACCCACGCGGACACGGGGAGAACATGCAAACTCTGCACAGAAAGGCCCTCGCCAGCTGCTGGGCTCGAACCCAGGACCTTCTTGCTGTGAGGCAACAGTGCTAACCACTACACCACCGTGCCGCCCCTCAATGTAGGCCATAATTATCAAAATTAAAAACGAAAAAAAAAATTGAAACATTTGTGTGTAATGAGTCTAGAATATATTAAAATTTTCACTTTCTTAAATAACTGATGGAAAATACTGAACTTTTTCACGATATTCTAATTATTTGAGATGCGCTTGTGTGTGTGTGTAATAAAAATGTAAACTTTCTTTTTTTTCTTTTTTGTGTGCGTGCGCTCATGTGTGTCATGAGCGGGGCTCCATGACAGAGGGCTTATAGGACACACCATGGCAGTAAAAACTCTAAGGCTACGTTCACACTGCAGGCTGAAGTGACTCAAATCTGATCTTTTCGCCCATATGTGACCTGTATCCGATCTTTTATTGACAATATGAACGACACAGATCCGATTTTTTCAAATCCGACCCAGGCCGTTTGGATATGTGGTCCTAATTCCGATTCCTATCCGATCTTTTCATATGCGACTTCAGTCTGAACCGCCGGGTCGCATTCATCCGACTTACACGTCATCAACAAGCCACAAACGTCACTATTCTGCGCTGAAGTAGGCGGCGGGTCTCTCAAAAAAAGTTACAACAACATGGCGCATGACCACGGGCGCAGATAGAGGGGGGGACGGGTGGGACTCGTCCCACCCAGATTTAAATTCACCTCGTTCGGTCCCCCCCCTTATAGGGAGGAAAAAAACGTCTATGCTGTCTTTCTTTGCATAAGGCAAACCTCACGGAAAAATCAAAAGACTAATTACCATTCGGTTTATTGAGGTGCACAGCAGTGTATACATAGTTGCAACAACTCACATAAAACAAAACAAAGACTGATATTCAGTTGGTTGAGCTGCGCAGACTGCACAGGTTGCGAGCTCGAGCTTGGTTGCTATGGTTACTAACAACAAGTTTGACAGGCATATCGGGGTTGGGGTTGGTTTGCTGGCAGCTTTGTCCCCCCCAGTTTTTTGTCCCTCCCAGTTCAAAAAACGTATCTGTGCCCCTGCGCATGACATCAATGCGAGGGACGCTTTGGGCTGTGAAGGTTCTGAATCTTCTCAATGGAAGGACGCAGAGGTTAGGGAGCTGATTTCCATTTGGGGGGATGCAGCTATTCAAGCTAGATTGGATGGGTCATACCGCAACCGGGTGGTTTTACTTCCGTAAACACTGGCCATGCTCACTGCGTGTGACGTCGTCGTATCCTGCAATGCGCATGCGGAACACTTTTAGGTCGCTTTTCGTTCATACTGAGGATCACATACAAGTCGCATATATTTGTTAATGTGAACGACCTCACAAAAAAATCGGATTTCACAAAAAAATCGGAATTGAGCATTAAGCCTTGCAGTGTGAACGTAGCGTATGTGAATACTAAAGAGAGTCTGGATCTTTTGTGAGTATCTCGCTCTGAAACACTCTAAACAGTCTCATCTCTGTGCCCCTCCCCCTGTCAGTAACAAAACTGTTCCTCCAATCACTGCCCTCTGAACTCTCAGCTTTTCCTATATGCCCTAAAGCCCGCCCAACATCCATTCTAGCTGTCACACACTGCTCTGGTCATCCATCACCATCCTGATCCCAGGGGAAAATATACTTCAAAGGGCTTACTGGGACCTTTATTTAAATTTTTACAATAAGGTCAGATTTGAAGTAATTGAGCATATTACACACACACACACACACACACACACACACACACACACACACACAACTGTGCAAAAAAGTTTTAGGCACCCTATTTACTTTTTTTCATACAAACTTTGTTATAGATTTCTATTTTATGACTTCTACATTACTGAGTCAGTACAAAAACATTTTAGATTTCCAAATGTTCGTTCATCTCATTCTCATCTCATTATCTCTAGCCGCTTTATCCTTCTACAGGGTCGCAGGCAAGCTGGAGCCTATCCCAGCTGACTACGGGCGAAAGGCGGGGTACACCCTGGACAAGTCGCCAGGTCATCACAGGGCTGACACATAGACACAGACAACCATTCACACTCACATTCACACCTACGGTCAATTTAGACTCACCAGTTAACCTAACCTGCATGTCTTTGGACTGTGGGGGAAACCGGAGCACCCGGAGGAAACCCACGCGGACACGGGGAGAACATGCAAACTCCGCACAGAAAGGCCCTCGCCGGCCCCGGGGCTCGAACCCAGGACCTTCTTGCTGTGAGGCGACAGCGCTAACCACTACACCACCGTGCCGCCCCCAAATGTTCGTTTTCCAGGAAAAAAATTAAATGTTACAGAAAAAAAAAAGGTTTGTATCTGAGCTGCATATTACATAAGAGAGCACTTTTCAGATTAAAAAAAAGAAAACAATGAAGGCTACTGGGTTTTGATGTAAAATTAAGAAGCAAGTGTGACAGTCAACGTGTCCAGAAGAACTGTGGCTGGTTTTGCAAGATGCTCAGTAAAACCTACAGCTCATTTCCTTATTAATATACACAGGTAGTCGTCGACTTACGACCTATGCGACTTACGACCGATCGACTTTACGACCGTCTGGTTATGACTGGCAAGTGTTTCCCAGCTGAGCGTACGACAGTTTCCGCCCCAGCTCCTGGCAGCGCCTCTCGCCGCATACAACAGTTTCCGCCCCAGCTCCAGGCACATGCGCAGTCTCGCTCGTGCTCCCTCGCGCACTCCATCATACAGTTTCCGCCCCAGCTCCTGGTTTATGAAACGAGCAAATGCTCCCGCCAGCCCGAGCGCTACAACAGCTGATGATGACGTAGACGACCCACAGCCAAGCACCAGTGATGCCAGCGGTCACTAAATTTTGTGTTTTACATTTGTACTTTGGTATGTTTCAAACTAAAATGTTTTCTATTTTTCACACCTGTATTTCGTATTTTTTGTTTTGCACATATTAAACGAATTGTACTGCATGCAGTGTAGTATGCAGTGATTGACTTCAACCAAATAATGAGCCAAGGTAATGAAATAAGAAAATCTTGATAAAATAAGACTTTAAGATGATTACAATATCATTACACATCACAATATGCTTACGTTCATTTAACATAGGCTGACTTACAACCAGATTGGTTTACGACCGGTCAGTCGTAACCAAACGCAGTCATAAGTCGACAACTACGTGTGCGTGTATATATATTTTTTTAAATGTTGAAACATTTCATTTTTTTAAGCCATTTTTGGCCTACAGCATTTATTTACATGTGCCTAAGACTTAAGCACAGTACTGTGTATATAACTGATTTAATAAACATTTGTAGACACCTGACCATCACAGCCATATATGATATATGGGCCTTCCCCAAACTGTTGCCATAAATTTGGAAGCACAGAATTGTCTAGAATGCATTTGTATGCCGTAGCATGTAATATTTCCCAATGCTGAAACTAAGGGACTTGGTCCAAACCTGTTCCAGTATGACAATGCAATTGTACACAAACTGAGGTCCATAAAAACATGAGTTGCAAAGGTTGGTGTGAACTCGAGTGGTCTGCACAGAGCCCTGACCTCAACCCCACTGAACACATTTGGGATGAACTAGAATGCAGACAATGTGCCAGACTTCCTCACCCAACATCAGTGCCTGACTTCACTAATGCTCATGAATGAATGAGCACAAAACCCCACAGCCACATTCCAAAATCTTGTGGAAAGCCTTCCCAGAAGAGTGGAAGTTATTGTAGCTGCAAAGAAGGACTAAATCTGGAACGGGATGTTCAACAAGCATACTGTTGTGATTGGTCGTGTCCACATACTTTTGGTCATACAGTGTATTTGCAAGGCTTCTAGCTATTGCTGGGTTGCATCCAGTGTCACAGCCATCTCAGTAGATATGCAAGAATATAAAGTGGTGGTCAGCTAAGCTCACTGTTCACAAAATGCTGCTATCGCTGGAGTGCCTTGCTAGTCGTTAAAACGCCCTACGCTTGCCTTGTTTTGGGCTGCTGGAATTGAACAAGCTGTGAAACTGATAAAAGTCTGTTCCGGGTTCCCCATGAAGTGATAAAAACGGGTGAAAGAGCAAAGGATTTTACCAAAAAAAAATGACGAGAAAGGTGGCTCTTGAACCTTGAATCAAAGGGAGCCGAGTTGAAGAACGTTCAAGTTTGCAGTGATCACTTCGTAAAAGGTTTGTAAATTCCTCCAATTTATTTCGTCTGGATTTGCAAATGACTTTTTTCACCATTTTCCATTATTTTGTGGCGTTTTGAAGTTCAGGAGATGCTTAAGTCCTCAGATGTGTTTTTGTTTACTGTTTGATCATGCTCACCATATTGAAAATTAACACGTATACAATACACGTAATACCCAGGTCTTTAAATGTGTTTCTGTGGACCTTTGTGAATGATTTACCTGTCAGGGAAGAGCAGGGATGATTGAGAATCGAGCAGCTGTGGTTTATTTACACTTGATACTAAAACTTGCAGTGTCCTAGCAACCATCGCAAAGATGTGTACAAAAAGCCCAAAAATGCCTGCTTACCTGGGTGTAAGTGATACAGGATTTATCTTGTAGCACCTTGATCCCCAGATCTTTAACCCAGCCACATACGTATAAAAAGTTGTGCTCCTCCATGCTCCCCCAGGTTTTCATCTGTTTGTCCATGTAGAACGCATAGGTTCCAACTCTCCTGCCATGGGCGGGAGATCTCCCGCTTTAGGGAACATTTAGAAAATCCTCCCAACCTCCCGCTGACAACATAAAAATCTCCCGCCCGCCCTTACTACACATGATTAGTTTAAAAAATATAACTTGATACGTTTATGTTGACGAAAATTAATAGTTGACTTTCCACTTTTCGTGTGTCCGACATTGTATGGGTGGACTCAAGTGTGTATCCTGCGGTATATGCCGATTCCCTGGTCGGTACACCGATCGGCGTAACGGGGGGATTGGAGTGAATGTCGGAGGCATGCGCGCGCAGATCCCCGATATGAATGGAGCGGAATTCGGTACGCCGCGGGGTACACACTTGAGCCCACCCAATGTCTTAGCAGTTACCGATAAAGCATACAGATGGTGCTATTAATGATACGCGCAAAAGAACGAGAAAACCCGCGACACTCAACTGTTTTGTTTGTTTTTTTGCGTCTGTATTTCGTCTGCATTTATCGCCTGCTCGTCTTTAATTAAACTTTATGTTCTCTTGAATGAGATAATGAAAAAATAAATAAACCTCCCTGTCTTTGAGGATGGTATGGCAGTGGACAAGTGGTGGGCAGATGTGTTGTCATTGCAGGACATTGCAGATCAGAAAAGGTTCCCAGCACTAACAAAGCTTGTACCCTCTCTCTTGGTTCTCCCCTATAATCAGGCAGCAGTGAAGAGAATATTTTCTGTTGTGCGGAAAAATGCCACAGAATTTAGGCCATCTCTATCTACTGAAGCGACAGCAGCTATCTTATGTTGTAAGACAAACTGTCATGTACCTTGTCACATATTTAAGCCCCCAAAGTGTCTCATAAACAGGGCCAAGTTAGCCGCATCAAACAGTAACATGTCGAAGTAGTACTTAGTAACACTACGTTCACACTGCAGGCTGAAGTGACTCAAATCCGATTTTTTCGCCCATATGTGACCTGTATCCGATCTTTTATTGACAATATGAACGACACAGATCCGATTTTTTCAAATCCGACCCAGGCCGTTTGGATATGTGGTCCTAATTCCGATTCCTATCCGATCTTTTCATATGCGACTTCAGTCTGAACCGCCAGGTCGCATTCATCCGACTTACACGTCATCAACAAGCCACAAACGTCACTATTCTGCGTTGAAGTAGGCGGCGGGTCTCTCAAAAAAAGTTACAACATGGCGCATGACATCAA
Source organism: Neoarius graeffei (assembly GCF_027579695.1). NCBI lineage: Eukaryota > Metazoa > Chordata > Actinopteri > Siluriformes > Ariidae > Neoarius > Neoarius graeffei. Next base: position 45,399,874 of record NC_083575.1, on the reverse strand, counting down.
TGCGACTCCGCACCCACACGTTCCTTTGAACGGAGGTTGCAGTCACTACCCCGCAGAACGCCTGAGCCAAAACCCTTGCCCTCTTCCTTCTCAACCTCCTCCTTAACATCAGGCTATTGTGCATGTTCTGGCTCCGTCGCAACAACAACTGCATCATCGCCAGGTACTCCATGCTGGCTACTGTCATACACAGGAAACTTTAGGTTACTTCCGTAAACACTGGCCATGCTCACTGCGTGTGACGTCGTCGTATCCTGCAATGTGCATGCGGAACACTTTTAGGTCGCTTTTCGTTCATACTGAGGATCACATACAAGTCGCATATATTTGTTAATGTGAACGACCTCACAAAAAAATCGGATTTCACAAAAAAATCGGAATTGAGCATTAAGCCTTGCAGTGTGAACGTAGTGTAAGTTTGATGTAGTCTTAGATTAAATGGGCTGGTTCACAGATGAGTGAAAATTTTGAAGAAAATAATTTCTTGCAATTTATCTGTATTCAGAGACTAATATGCAAAATATAATTTGGTTTGGACAACCACAATAAATCGAAGATTTCTTGATAATATCAGCTATATAATGCAGTAAAAATGGACTGCTTGTTTACAAAATGATAGTGAAAATGTAATCAGCGTCTCAGATGCTTTTCGAAATAGGCAGTTTAACAATGAATAGCTCTTAAATGAACCAATTGCTGTTTATAAGAATTCGTATGCGAAGATGTAGTAGAGAAAGGAATACATAATTTTTTTTTTTGCGGTGCGGTTTCCATCAAATCCTGCGCTCTGATTGGCTGGCGAGTTACGGACCCCGGTTGCAGACCTCTGATGACTCGCTCGTTCACAACAACAAACATAGTAGCATTTTTTGTCAACATTTATCTTTTTTTTAATAAGATTTATTTATAAGATTATCAAAAATCTTATAAATTTTTGCCAGCATTTCTCAGGAAAATAGCATTAACTTTACAGCATGGATAGCGATAACAACAGTGTTCACAGCGAAAGCGAGTTTTACTACCCTGAGGAAGAAGAAATAAAAGAAAACATTTCAGGAGAAAACTAAAACCTCTAACTGTAGCTAACCCTGAGCAAAAACATGGCTGAATCCTGAATGACTCAATTTTGTATAAATAGGGGACTACATAGGCAGCAAAATGTAGTTTTTTTCCTGCCATGGAAGTGCACTTGTATACCGAGGCAGAAGCAATTTGCATTACAGCTGTGAATGAGGATTCAAAATGGTGTCTCGACTCAGTTTTCCCTTTCGGGCGCTCTCGTTTTCTGTTAGAATTTGGTAAAGAAAAAAAAAATATATATTATTTACCAGCTTAAGGTCGGTCCATATGGTGAAATACCGTAACCTCAGCCTTGAATACTGACCTCGGCCCAGAGGGCCTCGCTCAGTACTTTCAAGACCTCGGTCACGGTATTTCACGATACGGACCTCCCAGCTGGTAAATAACATACATGTTATTTCTTAAATAATTCAAATTTTTCTAGTTTTGCTTTATCATTTCTCACAGCACTACTTGGATATATAAGCTCTAATCAGTTAATGGCTTTATAGGTGGTTTACAGGTATGTATAGAATATCATAGTATGAAATTCCATACAAACCTGCAAGACATAGACCTACTTTTTCACGAAAATACAGATAAGACTTAAGGCTAATAATGGCTTCTGGAAACTACTCAGAAAGCACTAAAATGCACCTGAGAGCATCTATTTTCAAAACATTTTCCGGGGGGCATGCCCCCGGACCCCCCTAGCTGAGCTTCATGCCTATGCCGCTCAAACTTGTCTCCCTCCAAGTTACTTGCAGAAAGGGAGAATCTCCCTCTTTGCAATTTCCCAAGTTGGAGCCTCTGAGAACGAGGTCTGCAGCATCAGGTACTTTGAGATGTCGGGGAACTCAACAAATGGATAATTTGCCAACTTGTAAGAAAAATACTTTTGATAATGTGTAAGGATCTATCTCGTTGCAAAGAGCAACTTTCTGGACATATCTTGACTGTGTATTGGCCTCTAAACTGAAAATAGTCAGAGACGGTTTCACTAGCTCTTTGCATAACGGCAGCCAAATTGGTTTTCCTGATCACCACTTCATTCACCGGAAGTAAACTCGCAAGCAAAAAAAAAAAAAAAAAATCCTATGACTGAATACAACCTATTGCTAATTTTAAGTTTCCGTCCCTGCTTAGGCTTTTATAATGGGAATGAATAATCACTAAACGTAGTGGTAAGGCTTGTAATTTAATCAAGCATAGTTGCAATGAGAAAAGGAAGGAGACAGGAGGCTTGAAGGTATAGTTTGCCATAAAATTTAGTCTTAACCCAAATGTAGGCAATCCAAAGCAAAGACAGGTCTAATTTTCAGACTTAAACGAGAGTTACAAAGTTTAAAAAGAAGTTTATGTGGCCAAGAACTGAAGTTTGTCTCATTCACCTTTTTTTTTTTGCCTACAGAGTATTAATATACACGCACTGTCAAACTGCATCCACTTTGTAAATAATGTACCACAAACTTGCTTTTGTGGTTTATGACACAGTAGGAATTACTGAAATCTTTAAAATTAACAGAGCTTCACTGTGTAGCTAAAGATGGTGACATTATAAGAGCAGCCATCTTGGACAACCAAAATATCTTTATCCTGAGTGCACATTGGAATCCGACATCCCAGACTCCACTTCTCAAGATTTAAAGGTGGAATTGTAGCAGAAATCTGGAAGTGAAGGACAAACTTCCACTTTGAACTTTAGATTTGTACAATAGGTCTCTTTCTGTCTTCTATTTTTTTGTGATTATTTATATAAAAATGGGATTTTATAATTTAACAATGTCATTTGTAACAAAATGCATTAAAATCAGTGACATGGGCATGCATTTAAAAAATATATCGTAAAATACACTTTAGTTTCTTATTATCTGTATTAGCCATGTCAATCGCCAAAACAGCTGCATTTTGTCTCAGCAGAAAATGATGTTAATTTGAGTTTCTTCACCGGTTAGCATGGTTGCCTCACAGCAAGAAGGTTCCGGGTTCGAACCCAGCAGCCGGCGAGGGCCTTTCTGTGTGGAGTTTGCATGTTCTCCCCGTGTCTGCGTGGGTTTCCTCCGGGTGCTCCGGTTTCCCCCACAGTCCAAAGACATGCAGTTATGTTGATGTGGGGCGGCCTTGGGCTGAGGTGCCCTTGAGCAAGGTACCTGACCCCTGACTGCTCCCCGGGCACTCTGATGTGGCTGCCCACTGCTCTGAATGTGTGTGCGCGTGTTCACTGCTTCAGATGGGTTAAATGCAGAGGATGAATTTCACTGTGCTTGAAGTGTGCATGTGACAAATAAAGGGTTCTTCTTCTTCTTAAGTGTTACCTTGCTGCACTTCAGCTCTTACAGCCTGAGGAGACTGAGGGCAGGAGGACAGTTTACACATCCCCAGAACACACAACACACTCAGCCTTCTCTTCACACACAACTGCAGGGACACACACACACACGGTGTTACAACATGCTAAACCCAACTGAATTGACAGCGACAATACTACAGACAGAAAAACGCTGCAGCTGAAACATAGAGAACAGAACAGACAGACACACAGACCATCAAACATATCCATGCACACACATACAGCAAAGCATTGTGTATCTTCAAGGAGCGATATCAAATATCAAGGGCCTAGGAGAGCAGAAATCAAAGCTCTAGAGACACTCCCATTCTTTTTTTCCTTTTATATTGTTTTCTCAATGTATGAAAGTTATATCTAACACACCTGTTTCTGAGCGTTACCCACACAGCAGTGAAATGTAAAGGCTGCAATTAGGTTATAGAGAGAACATGATGAGGTCATGGCTGTGGGGAGGCAGCATGTGTGAATCAATTTCAGCATTTCCCCGAGGACACAGAGCAAGAGTGGGATCAGAGGCAGTAATGGAGGGAGGGAGGGAGGAGTTTATTGGCGAACAAAGGTTTTGCCCTGTATAAGCTGCTATGATTAAGCTCCTTGGCACATCTGTTCTTCACTCTGAGCGACAGCAGTGGAGGAACACACTGCCACCCAGTGGACACTTTTACTCTTCCTCAGCCTCACCATGGACCAAACATATAATGTTTCTCTCGCTCTCTCTCACACACACACACACACACACACACACACACACACAACTCCATCAGCTTCACTCTGAAACCTGAAACAGCCTCTAATATGCACAGATAAGCACTCCAGCAGGCCACAAGGGACGGCAGCTATGCTTTTATCAGCGAGAGTGTTGTGCATAGCACATGAGGTAAGAGCCTCGCTCTAACTCCGCTGCATACTCTTCCAAAAACAAGCAAAATCCAATAGGGACACTGACTAGCTCTACATTATATGTTTGATCTATTTTCTAAGGCCATGAGGAAGACATGTGGCCTGTGCTTATAAGTGTGGCCATCTCACTGGTTACTGTGACCAGTTACATCAGAGCTGTCTACCCTGTGAGGTATGAAAAAAAATCCGATAAAGCCTCGCTCATGTAATAATTCCTTTTTGCATGAAGGACCAATTGATGTTCAATAAATTCCTTTTGTTAAATTTTTTAACATCACAGTGCCCGCCTCCTCTGCCATAACCAAGAGCCAGGTTATGACAAGGGAGGAGGAGGACACTGTGATTTTAACAATTTAACAAAAGGAATTTATTGAACATAAATAAAACAAGGAGGAAACTCAAAAAATGCCAGCTGCTACATCACAGTGAGGCTGCTGCAAAGAGACTGAATAAATGCAGACCTAATTTATAGACAGGGATTAACCGGGTCCAAGTGATCCCATCAACAAACTCAACCCACCAACACCAAGACTCCTGCTGCAAAACAGCATGGGTTGCCGCCACTAATATATATAAAAATGTGTGCGTGTATACAGTGGTGCTTGAAAGTTTGTGAACCCTTTAGAATTTTCTATATTTCTGCATAAATATGACCTAAAACATCATCAGATTTTCACACAAGTCCTAAAAGTAGATAAAGAGAACCCAGTTAAACAAATGAGACAAAAATATTCTACTTGGTCATTTATTTATTGAGGAAAATGATCCAATATTACATATCTGTGAGTGGCAAAAGTATGTGAACCTCTAGGATTAGCAGTAAATTTAAAGGTGAAATTAGAGTCAGGTGTTTTCAATCAATGGGATGACAATCAGGTGTGAGTGGGCACCGTTTTATTTAAAGAACAGGGATCTATCAAAGTCTGATCTTCACAACACATGTTTGTGGAAGTGTATCATGGCACGAACAAAGGAGATTTCTGAGGACCTCAGAAAAAGCGTTGTTGATGCACATCAGGCTGGAAAAGGTTACAGAACCATCTCTAAAGAGTTTGGACTCCACCAATCCACAGTCAGACAGATTGTGTACAAATGGAGGAAATTCAAGACCATTGTTACCCTCCCCAGGAGTGGTCGACCAGCAAAGATCACTCCAAGAGCAAGGTGTGTAATAGTCATCGAGGTCACAAAAGACCCCAGGGTAACTTCTAAGCAACTGAAGGCCTCTCTCACATTGGCTAATGTTAAGGTTCATGAGTCCACCATCAGGAGAACACTGAACAACAATGGTGTGCATGGCAGGGTTGCAAGGAGAAAGCCACTGCTCTTCAAAAAGAACATTGCTGCTCATCTGCAGTTTGCAAAAGATCACGTGGACAAGCCAGAAGGTTACTGGAAAAATGTTTTGTGGATGGATGAGACCAAAATAGAACTTTTTGGTTTAAATGAGAAGCGTTATGTTTGGAGAAAGGAAAGCACTGCATTCCAGCATCAGAACCTTATCCCATCTGTGAAACATGGTGGTGGCAGTATCATGGTTTGGGCCTGTTTTACTGCATCTGGGCCAGGACGGCTTGCCATCATTGATGGAACAATGAATTCTGAATTATACCAGCGAATTCTAAAGGAAAATGTCATGACATCTGTCCATGAAGTGAATCTCAAGAGAAGGTGGATCATGCAGCAAGACAGCAACCCTAAGCACACAAGTTGTTCTACCAAAGAATGGTTAAAGAGGGATAAAGTTAATGTTTTGGAATGGCCAAGTCAAAGTCCTGACCTTAATCCAATGGAAATGTTGTGGAAGGACCTCAAGCAAGCAGTTCATGTGAGGAAACCCACCAACATCCCAGAGTTGAAGCGGTTCTGTACGGAGGAATGGGCTAAAATTCCTCCAAGCCGGTGTGCAGGACTGATCAACAGTTACTGGAAACGTTTAGTTGCAGTTATTGCTGCACAAGGGGGTCACACCAGATACTGAAAGCAAAGGTTCACATACTTTTGCCACTCACAGATGTGTAATATTGGATCATTTTCCTCAGTAAATAAATGACCAAGTATAATATTTTGTCTCATTTGTTTAACTGGGTTCTCTTTATCAACTTTTAGGACTTGTCTGAAAATCTGATGATGTTTTAGGTCAGTGGTTCTCAACCGGGGGGGCGCGCCCCCCTGGTGGGGCGCGGAGGTACTCCAGGGGGGTCGCGAGTAGGCTTCATGTATGGAGGAAAAAAAAAATCTGGGGCTAACAGGCTATAGTAGCTAAGTAGATGCAACACATTTACCCATGTCAAAATGCAGGACATTGGACTATTACATACAAATCAATACTATTATAAAATCTATCATCAATCTATCATAAAATCTTGTGTGTGTGGCCGCATCAGTCGGGGGAACTGTGATATGTTCCCAAGCCTTGCAGACTTTATCAGTAATGCAGGCACTTCCCACGATTTCTCATCTGTCTTTCAAGCAGCGTCAGAGCACCTGTCGGTAATGAGAAAACAGTTTGCGGCATACTTCACAGAGGATTATCGCTCTTTTGCGTGGGTTCGAGATCCATTTGTGTGTACTGCTGACGAACTTCCAGTTGACATGCAGGAACAGCTTACTGAGCTGAAGAGTGACAGTAGACTTAAGGCAGTCTTCACCTCATGCCCTCTTTCGACATTCTGGGCAGCATTGATGCAGGAGTACCTGCAACTGTGTGACGTAGCCTTGAAACTGCTCATCCCATTCGCATCGACCTACTTGTGTGAGGCAGGATTTTCAAAAATGACTGCGCTCAAAACAAAATATCGCAATCGTGCGCAAATTGAGGATGACTTGAGACTATGCTTGTCAAACATTTCGCCAAGAATCGAGGATCTTTGTAAGGCAAAGCAGGCTCAGGTCTCGCATTAACGCAAATGCAGATCACAAAGGCACAGTAAAAAGTAAAACCTAAATTCACGCCTGGTCCCAATTCCCAATGATATCAATAGCCAGCTAATGATAAGCCTAATAAAATACCTAATAAAAACACATAATAATAATAATAATAATAATAATAATAATAATAATAATAATAATACCTATTAATATTAATAGCATAATAATAATAATAATAATAACAATAATAATAATAATAATAATAATAATAATATCAACAACCAACAACAGCAATAATAATAATAATAATAATAATAATAATAATAATAATAATAGGCCTAATAATAATAATAATAATGCCTGAAAGAACATAAGTCTTGTACTACTGCCAACAGCTTAGTAATGATAATAGGCAATAATAATAATAATAATAATAATAATAATAATAATGCCCGAAAGCAGATTAGAAATGTGGTGCTACTGCCAATTATAACAATAGCCTAATAATGATAATAGGCCTATGTATTTCTATGGAATGGATAATGCTACTACTGCTGCTACTGCTACTACTACTACTAATAATAATAATAATAATAAAAATAATGATAATAATAATAATAATAATCTAGCCCAGGGCTATCTATCTATCTATCTATCTATCTATCTATCTATCTATCTATCTATCTATCTATCGGTCAATATAAGGTGCTGTAGGTCGGGTGGCGTCACTGCGGGTGAGTGTGTTGGGGGGGGATGGGGGCGGGGCGAGAAGAGGGGCCCCCAACTGCAATGAACCAGCTTTGGTGGGGCCCAGGTTGCAAAAGGTTGAGAACCCCTGTTTTAGGTCATATTTATGCAGAAATATAGAAAATTCTAAAGGATTCACAAACTTTCAAGCACCACTGTATATGACAAGTGTTTTACTGGGAATTATTATATATACAGGACATTTTATTTCATGGAATAAAAATCATGTATTCTATTGCCTTCTAGTGGGTTTATTGATAGCATGCAATATTAACATATTGCTTATTCTCCATGTATTACGCCACTCTCCCCAATGGAGAATGAGCGTGCAATACTGTTACAATATTGCATGTTGTCAAGACAACACGATGTCACACGTCAGAGATGTAAAACTTCCATGCTAGTGAGCAACATTGACAATTTGTAAACAAACATGGCTGCCAGGTTTGCGTTATTAAAATCGGAAGATTCTGAGAGAGTTTAGGCTGCCAGGTCGCTCCATTGTGTGTAGCTGTTGATGTTGATTTTAAAAGTAACCAAGTAAATTACACAGGGGAAAATAAATAAATAAATAAATAAATAAATAGATAGAAATATTCGGCTTGACTGTGTTAGGGTTGGCCTTCACTAACACTACACTGGCTGGAAGGTAACTGGACCGAGTTGCGGGTGAGCTCGTGTTGGCCTTCGAGAATGCTGATATGAAGAGTGTGTGTATGTATAATAATAATAATAATAATAATAATAATAATATTGGCTGGCCTTTTTTCATGGTCCATCAGATATATTCCATTCAGTTAGCATGATATTGAACGAGGTGAAGATGAGTTCAATATCATGCCAGTTGAATAGAATATATCTAATATACCACGAAAAAAGCCATTATTATTATTATTATTATTATTATAATACATACACACACTCTTTTCCAGTTTTTTGATGTCTGTTGGTATGTTTTTCTCTGTAAACAGAGCGGAACCATCAGGACCTTCTACGCCTTCAGAAAAGGCCCAAACATATCAGCATTTCAAATGTTATATTTAATTTATTTCATTCTTTAATTGCTTTCATTCTTTCATAATTTCATTGTAAATATTCTCTTCTAATTCAGCCTCATTTTCTATCAAATATGCTTCAGAAATGAAAGGGTTACTGTCCTGAAAACATTAAAATAGAGTTATCCAGTGAGTTTTTTTGTTGTTGTTGTCTCTAGGCTCAGAAGGGTTTCGAGCTGGCTCACTCATTGGTTAGGACTTCATTGCTGGGACAGAAGGCCATGGCAGTGTATGTTTATGTAAGAAGTGGCAGATGAATTAACCAATCAGATTTTGATTTATAGTGAGAGAGACCAAAAATGTATCGCCCTCGGCCTTCTCGAAGGCCAACGGGAGCTTAACTGCAAGCCGACGTCGTTAGCGCAGCAGTGAAGTCACCTTCCAGCTGCTGTAGCATTCATCAGTAGTGTTAGTGAAAGCTAATAAAGCGGTCAAGCCAGTGCTACCGAGAACAAGTAGCACAGGCTAATGACCAAGAAACTAATTTTGTCTCCAGACTCTTCTTCCACGCTGCACTCACCACAGTATTTTTCACTCAGACTTAAGTATTCATTTCCCCGTGTAATTTACTTAATTACTTTTAAAATTAACACTGACAATTACACATCAGCGGAGTTACCTGGCACCCTACCACTAATCCCTTGCAAAATCTTTTGCCCTGTTGCTTTTTTGGTGTATCTGGCTAAGTTTTGGCTGAGCTGAAGTCCCAGCTCTAATAGTAACGGTTCGCCACTGCTTGTAAATGTGTGTGAAGAATATCTAATGAAGTTTTGGTAACCTTTTGGGTGTTCAGCATGTCTTTAGTTTCAGTTTTCAGTTTATTTATTTAGTGCTTAATTATAGCATAGCTAATCCTAGCACTAGATTAGCCCAGTCTCTCTCTTTCCCAGCAAACAAAGAAATGGTTGTGTGCATGCGCAGCAGAAAACTCTCTCACTGGATATTTGCATCAGCTCTGACGTATGACATAATGTTGTCTTGACAACCATAACATAATGTAAACCATATTGAACACTCATTCTCCATTGGGTAGAGTGGCATAATTCACGTAGGATAAGCGATATGCTCACAATATTGCATGCTGTTGAACCAAATGAATGAAACCTGCTAGAAGGGAATAGAATATATGTTTTTATTCTATCAAAAAAAAAAAAGTGTCCTGCTTGTATAATAATTCCCGATATTTCACTCAGATGATATCACTCCCAGTGTTTTCCCGCTGACTAGATGTGCGTTGTCAAAATGCTGAACTGGTTCAAAATTAAAATTGTTTTGATTAACTTGTGTTTCTTGGTTTTTTTTTGGTGGACATTTGAATATTTCTCTGAGAATTGAGAAACAGTCAAATAAATACACCAAAATAAATGTGCTTGTTAAGACAATTAAATTTTTTTTTTTTGTACCTGCCTACCTGCACCATGAACCATCCATTACCTATAGAGGGCTACCGCATGACGTCACCGCGCCGTGAGATTTTGTTAGGCGCCATATTGGAAGACCAAGTACATGCACTCACAATATAAAACAAAGTACGAGCGAGAGTAAAGTGACACGATGGATGATAATTCGGGTTATGTGAGTACATTACCAGCTACAGAAAGGGCACGGTATGTAGAGAAACTGGCTGTGATTGATGGGTTTGACCCATATGATAAGACTCGGGGCAAGGGAGAATGGAAACATAAGGAGGACCGGACACCAATTCTGCCATCTGTTTGCTACCCAGACATTGTAAACTATTTGTTGTTTACACCCAGTGCCTACACTGCTGATGACTTGAAAGCCTACAAAGGGCTACAGGCTTACAATTATGTTGTTAGTGGCTTGGTTCGTGATATTACAGCTGTTATTAAGAATAACCTACGCATAGTTATGGCCAAGGTAATCTTGTTGATATTTATATTTTAATAATATATCTTTTCAGTTGAAAAATTAATACTTTTTGTTACTATTAAGGTATCCATAATTTAGGTTAATTTATCCAAATTATACATATGTATTTATGATATATGCCTACACAACAACTATGCTTTATTTATATAATAGGAGGGAGAGCAAGCCCCAAACCATCCTAAATTATTATTATTATTATTATTAAATTGTAGAAGTCTGGGAGGCTTGCTCCTCATACAGTTATCAACTTGGGGCCAATTTAGCATGTTTTAAATCTGAATTTCTTGCATTTGCTTACCTCAAAGTGTCCACAGATCATGCACAGACTTAGCCATTATATCCACAGTTTTTTGCCAAGTCTCACACAGGTTTCTTTCAAGTCTACTGTTGGGCCAATAAATCATGAATAAAACAGCTCAGATTTGTTTGTTTAAGTCGTTTGCCACTCCACTTTATTCTCGTGGGTTCACATACCACTGCCGTTATTTCCCCCTAATCAAGAGTTTGTTGGTCTTCCAAAATGGCGCAGGGTCTGTTTACTTCCGGTTTCGGGTGACGTCAGTGAAATCCCTCTATATTGCTTATCTTTCAGGGTCACGAGGGAAACTGGAGCCAATCCCAGCAGACTTCTGATGAGAGGTACAGGTCACCAACACGGTGCACAGAAACAATCACAGGCATAACACAAAGACGAACAACCATCACACTCACATTCATACCTATGGGCAATTTAGAGTAACCAGTTGACCTAATCTGCATGCCTTAGGCTACGTTTACATTAGACCGTATCTGTCTCGTTTTCTTCGCGGATGCACTGTCCGTTTACATTAAACCGCCTGGAAACGCCGGGAAACAGGAATCCGCCAGCGTCCACGTATTCAATCCAGATCGTGTCAGCTCCGGTGCTGTGTAAACATTGAGAATACGCGGATACGCTGTGCTGAGCTCTAGCTGGCGTCTCATTGGACAACGTCACTGTGACATCCACCTTCCTGATTCGCTGGCGTTGGTCATGTGACGCAACTGCTGAAAAACGGCGTGGACTTCCGCCTTGTATCACCTTTCATTAAAGAGTATAAAAGTATGAAAATACTGCAAATACTGATGCAAATACTGCCCATTGTGTAGTTATGATTGTCTTTAGGCTTGCCATCCTTCCACTTGCAAGTGGTAAGTGATATGCGCTGGGATCACACACACACACACAGCGGCTCAGTCCCGAATCACAGCTTGTTCACTTCACTCGCGCGCTCTGTGAGCTGCGCAGGGCCGGAGTGCGCACCCTCCAGAGGGCACTCGCTGTTCAGGGCGGAGTGATTTGGAGCGCAGGATGCCTGCGGAGCCGAGCGTATCCGTGTATTGGTATTGCTGTGTGCACACTAATCGTTTTAAAAACGTTAATCTGATGATCCGCTGATACGGTCTAATGTAAACATGGGCTTAGATTGTGGGAGGAATCTGGAGCACCCAGAGGAAACCCACGCAGGCATGAGGAGAACATGCAAATTCCACACAAAAACTTCCCAGTCAGCCACCAAGTTCAAACTCAGAACCTTCTTCCTGTGAGGTGACAGTGCTAACCACTGCACCAGTGTGAACCACTAAAGCAAAAATCTAATTACAGCTAAAACTTAACAGTTTTCTCATGGAGATTGTGAATTAAATGCATCTGGCCAGTCGTGCTGATAGAGTGCCTGCTAGGGGACAGTGATCAAGCTTTAAAGTCAAACAAAACCCAAAAATAAATGCCATTTGCCCATCATGGCATGTGCCCTGATGTACCCCACCACATGTTTAAAATTAAAAACAAAATTCTATAACAATTTATTCATTTTAAAAGTTATGATATTGCTAAAAAATAGGCTTACGTACAGTAGGTGCACCCATTTTCGCTGAACTGGATATCCAGCCGTGACACAGGCGGTTCCCCAGAACGCCAGTTCCCATAAAGTTTGCCTTTTATTTTTGTAGTTTTGCTATGCAAACATGGAAAAGGCACTTGAACAAAAAAGGGATTCAACCATATATGTTTGAGCCAGAATATGAGCCCAAGGAGAAAGAAACTAATAGTGAATGCGATTCCTGTGATACCAGAAACGATAGTGGATTAAATGAATACAGAGGCCATGCAAGTCAGCCTGTTGAGGAGTGGTGTGAGTGTATAAAATGATATCAATGGCAAAAAAAAAAAAAGGATGACATAACATGCATTGTAAATCATGGAGATTTTTATACTGTCTGTCTGAACATGTCACTCTGTGCATTGCATATATACAGTTTATTATCTACAAGAAACTACCTGGTAGAACACCAACTGCCTTGACAAATAGGTTAGTAAGCCTAAACTGTGGCAAGAGGATCCTAAGTTTTTTCCAGATAGTAGTAGTAGTAGTAATCATCATCATCATCATCATCATCATCATCATCATCACCTCTCTCTCTCTCTGTATGCATGCAGTTGCATTTTCACTGCTTCAGATGGGTTAAATACAGAGAAAGAACCTCACTGTGCTGTAATGTATATGTGACAAAGGCTTCCAAGTCTAAAAATCTAATCAGAAAATTTTCCATAACCATGCGATTTTCACTGGCAATAAAATCCATGAATCCCGAGATACTTAAACTCCTCCACTTGGCACCTATGGTCATGAGCTTTGGGTAATGACAGAAAGAACAAGATCGCGGATACAAGCGGCTGAAATGAGTTTCCTTCGCAGGGTGGCTGGGCGCTCCCTTAGAGATAGGGTGAGAAGCACAGTCACTCGGGAGGAGCTCGGAGTAGAGCCGCTGCTCCTCCACATCGAGAGGAACCAGCTGAGGTGGCTCGGGCATCTTTTTCGGATGCCTCCTGGACGCCTCCCTGGGGAGGTGTTCCAGGCATGTCCCCCCGGGAGGAGGCCCCGGGGAAGACCCAGGACACGCTGGAGGGACTATGTCTCTCGGCTGGCCTGGGAACGCCTCGGTGTTCTTCCCGAGGAGCTGGCCGAGGTGTCTGGGGAAAGGGAAGTTTGGGCTTCCATGCTTAGACTGCTGCCTCCGCGACCCGGTCCCGGATAAGCGGAAGAAGACGAGACGAGACAAAATCCATGAATCAACAGACTTCAATTTTATGAAGTTTAAATCTCACTTGGCTGGATAACACATACGCAGTACTGACACAGATACTAGTAAATAATCCCATTGCCATAGCAACACGATTCTTGCCATCTAAAAAGATCGCTTTTCTCAATGAATAAGAACAAACAAAAGCATGTCACATTAAATGATCAATGATGGGGCTTATTTTTACACCCAAATGCTTGACATTTGGGCATCTTTAGGGCTGTTTACAACAATTTAGAAGTGATTGTGTCCACGAGCTCCAACAGCCTCGGTTAGTCATGTTTGGAATCGGTGACGTCATGTTTTGTACTCGGAGCGCGATATTTGAACCTCGGAGACAGCGAGATGGCATCGCCCAGGGACATTGTTTTTCTTTTAAAATAAAATCTGTACACAGTATACAGGTACAGTGGCATGCAAAAGTTTGGGCACCCTTGCTGAAAATGTCTGTTACTGTGAATAGTTAAATGAGCGGAAGATGAACTGATCACCAAAAGGCATAAAGTTAAAGATGACACATTTCTTTAATACTTTCCACAAGATTACATTTTATTTCCATCATTTACAGGCATAAAATACCAAAAAATTAAAAGGACCTGAAGCAAAAGTTTGGGCACCCTGCATGGTTAGTAGCCAGCTAATAATCTTTCAGTTCTTATCTGGGGGATTTTCGTGCATTCATCCTTACAAAAGGCTTCCAGTTCTACAAGTTTCTTGGGCTGTCTTGCATGCACTGCTCTTTTGAGATCTATCCACAGATTTTCAATGATGTTTAGGTCAGGGGACTGTGAGGGCCAGGGCAAAACCTTCAGCTTGTGCCTCTTGAGGTATTCCATTGTAGAATTTGAGGTGTGTTTTGGATCATTGTCTTATTGTAGGACCCATCCTCTTTTTAACTTCAACTTTTTTACAGATGGTGTGATGTTTGCTTCCAGAATTTGCTGGTATTTATTCAAATCCATGCTTCCCTCAACCAATGAAATGTGCCCTGTGCCACTGGCTGCAACAAAACCCCAAAGCATGATCGATCCACATCCATGCTTCAGAGTTGGAGAGGTGTTCTTTTCCTGGAATTTGGCACTCTTTTTTTCTCCAAACCTACCTTTGCACATTGTGGCCAAGAAGTTCTATTTTGATTTCATCAGTCCACAGGACTTGTTTCTAAAATGCATCAGGCTTGCTGAGATGTTCATTTGCAAACTTCAGATGCTGAATTTTGTGGCTAGGATGCAGGAAAGGTTTTCTTCTGATGACTCTTCCAATGAAGGTCATATTTGTTCAGGTGTTGCTGCATAGTACAACAGTGCACCACCACCCCAGGGTCTGCTAAATCTTTCTGAAGGTCTTTTGCAGTCAAACAGGGTTTTTATTTGCCTTTCTAGCAATCCAACGAGCAGTTCTTTCAGAAAGTTTTCTTCATCTTCCAGACCTCACCTTGATCTCCACTGTTTCTGTTAATTGCCATTTCTTAATAACATTACAATCTGAGGAAACAGCTACCTGAAAACACTTTGCTACGTTCTTGTAGCCTTCTCCTGCTTTGTGAGCATCAATTATTTTATTATTCAGAATGCGAGGGAGTTGCTTAGAGGAGCCCATGGCTGTTGATTTTAGGGACAAGTTTGAGGAGTCAGAGAATTTATACAGCTTTGAAATCTGCATCATCTGACCTTTCCTAACGAAGAATTTGAACAAGCCACAGCTCAATAAGCTAATTAAGGTCTGGAACTTTGGTAAAAGTTACCTGAGAACTCAAATGTATTGGGGCGCCCAAACTTTCGCATGGTGTTCCTTTTCTTTTTTCACTCTCCAATTGTACAAAACAAAAGTAATACACAAATCTTGCAGAAAACGCTGAAAAGAAATGTGTCGTCTTTACCTTTATGCCTTTTGGTGATCAGTTCATCTTCTGCTCACTTAACTATTCACAGTAACAGACATTTTCAGCAAGGGTGCCCAAACTTTTGCATGCCACTGTACAAACATGAACATGTGAACACTTGAACATGTCTTGTATGGATATTATCTGTCAGTATAAAAGGAATGTACTTTTTAGGTTTTGTTTGGCTTTAAGGAGCACAAGAAAGAGGAGCAGACATGAACTCTGTCTCCTCATTAACCACCTCCCCATTTAAATTTCCCACACCTTTTATCTCCCCCGATGTGGACAGCTTCTGTGCAGGACAAAAAAGGTCACTAGCCAGATATTTCTTATTAACATCCTGTTCACTTTTTACTTGCAATTATCCTCTTGATTAAGTAAGTCCCCATCCGTGGATCCAGATTTAGGGTCCTCATTCTCAAATTCATACCTCCCATTATAGTTTCACTGTAATTACAAAATAATTTATACTAGGTCAGACAAATAACTGAACAATAATTTCAATATATGACTCAGCTACTCAGAATTAGGGGGTATAAATGGGGCTCAGTTAATAAAGATGTGATTGCATTTCAGGCATTCAGCAGACGCTTTTATCTGGAGTGACATACAACAGGACCCTGACATACCCATAGCAGTGGGCAGCCTGGCGAGCGATTAGGGGTTTGGTGCCTTGCTCAAGGGAACTTCAGCTATTCCTGCTGGTCCAGGGAATCAAACCAGCATCCCTTTGGTCCCATAGCTGATTCTCTACCCTTTAGGCCATGGCTTCCCCATGATGCCATGTGATGATCATTCCCAGCTACAGCCAGGACATCTATATTAGCCCTTTACACTAGGCCAAACATTTTCTGCTTTTTAACTTGGCCTATTATTTCATCATCTTTCACAAGAAAGGTAAACTGAGTGCTGCAGCAAACTACTGTGGGTTTTCTATTGGGGCAAATATGAGCCATATTCTTGCAAAAATTATCATCAGCTGACTTAAAGAGGCTTATGAGGCGCACATCAGTGAGACTCCGTATGGATTCCGCCAGAATCGGTCAACAATGGACGCAATATTCATCCTGAAGTCTGTGATATGGTGACCATTTCATTGCCACCTATATTCATCCGAGTGCTGCTTATGACCATGTTCCCGGTGATTTCCTCTTCCAAGTGCTAAGGATATGAACCGGTGCAACACATCTTGTAACAATACTACAGGCACTGTATGTGAACACGACAGCATCAAATCAATCGAATGAAGACCAAGTTTGATGTAAGAACAGGATGTTGAGAATCCCCTTGCCTGTTTAATTACTTTGAATTCATACTGAAAGTTGCAGCCAGTGAAACTGATAAGGCTTTCCCTGATGGTTCGGGAATTGATCTTGATTTCAATATACCTCATCTCTGCATGAAGGGAGCAATGATGCCATGCTTGAATGCGAGGAATGGAGGTCTGCAAATGGATTCCGTACACAGATGATGTTCTGTTCTCTAAATTGGTGTACAAGGCCAAAAAAGTTTTGAATATAAATCAGTGAGACCTGTAAGCATTTTGGACTGACAATATCTTTCAAGAAGACCAAAACCCAGATATTCAGCAATCGAGTGCTTGCGAAGGAGCCAACTTTGTTCAGTATGGATGGTCAAACTATTGAGAATGTGAGGGAATTTAGATATCTTGGACAAGTTGTAGCGAATACAGAGGACGGTTGTTTCAACGAACATCATGTGGTAAGTGCCAAGTTCAACGAGCTACATAACGTGTTAAACAGACTGCAGGGTGTCCATGTCCACTAGATGAAAGATCGCGGAGGTGTGCGTTCAATCGTGACTGACCTACGGCACACAAGCGTGGCTCCCAAATGAGCAACAAATAGCAAAGCTTGACGTGTTCTGGGTGCAGCGCCTGCGTAATAAGGTGAAAGGTGGTTGGTGCAAGAAGGCTTCCGATGAGAATGATGAAACATTTCACTTCGTGTATTCAAATAAAGACATCTTGAAAATACCAAAGACAGAGGCCATCAGAGATACCATCACTGTGCAGTATCTGAAATGGATTGCTCATGTGTGTAGACAGGACAAATAAACTCACGAAAAAGGTCTTATTTGCATTACCAACAAGAAACTGTCACAGAGACCCTTGGCTGAAAATTACAAATCTATTAGGAGTCACACCTGAGCAAGCGAAACGGCTCATGCAGTCCAAACTCGAGTTCAGCAGGCTAATTAATTTGTTTTGACTTGCATCTGGGGTGACTGTTGTCACTATAGGAGAATTGTGCTGTACTGTACTGCTGTGTGTGTGTGTGTGAGAAAATTTAACTACATAATTGCAGATCTGTGCTCAGTTCAGACCTGGCACGGAGAACCAGATTACCTGTTAACCAACATAATCCAGTTTGTGATCTTCATTGTGGCTTTAGTATTTTAACTAGAGATGGCATGATATCGTGTTTACTTTTCTGGTACTGAAACCATGAGTATTAGCTAGTAGTGATCACCTCTGTTCACCTTCCGAGCTTGTCTGCCCATCCTCTCTTTCTGCCCCTCCACAGTATAATCTGCCAAACTCATCTCATTTTGTCCCCTTACATAAATCTATCCTGCTGTGATCTGAGCCCAGTCTGTCCATCATTATCTCATCAGTTATTTCCAGAGTGTTCCACAGTGCAGGCCCAATTCCAGCTGAAACACTGGCTTTACTGCTATGAATGTAGATTTATGGTGATGAATTTAGGAAACAATGCGAGTTAAATCAATTCCCAGTGTTATTGTTGTTGCCATGTATACAACGATATTACAGTGAAATGCATAGAAACTAGGAGTACACTGACCAGAGAATGTGAACATGAATATTTCAAGGTGTACATTTCCAGATTTAAATCCTATAAGGCAATTATTCACCACTCAATTAAATTAGCATCTGCTTCTGTGATGGTGACCTTCATTTTCTTTGAACACCTTTGACTCAGAAACTTGAATTAATCCTTTGTAAATTGCAAGGTGTACAGAATAAGTGGAGAAAAAAAAAAGTGTTTGTTCTTTGACCACTTTAGGCCATTTCTGGGTTGAGCCATCACAACTCTTATTTAAATTTCTTAAATCAATATCTATCTTGGGCAGCACGGTGGTGTAGTGGTTAGCACTGTCGTCGCACAGCAAGAAGGTCCGGGTTTGAGCCCTGTGGCCGGCGAGGGCCTTTCTGTGCGGAGTTTGCATGTTCTCCCCGTGTCCGCGTGGGTTTCCTCCGGGTGCTCCAGTTTCCCCCACAGTCCAAAGACATGCAGGTTAGGTTAACTGGTGACTCTAAATTGACCGTAGGTGTGAATGTGAGTGTGAATGGTTGTCTGTGTCTATGTGTCAGCCTTGTGATGACCTGGTGACTTGTCCAGGGTGTACCCCGCCTTTCGCCCGTAGTCAGCTGGGATAGGCTCCAGCTTGCCTGCGACCCTGTAGAACAGGATAAAGCGGCTAGAGATAATGAGATGAGATGAATATCTATCTTTCTGATTAAGTATGTGCAGACATCATATGCTTAGATTTACATAACCCATAACACCAACTGGAACTGTTTCAAAGTGGCCTGCTCACACTTTGAGCCATTTACAGCTTTGGCAGATCTAACGATGCTGCAAATATAATTCCTCTTAATGCCATTTCAACCTCCGTGTCCTTTAGATTGTGATTAGCTTAAATTCCCTGACTCCATTTATTATTTAAAACAGCATAAAATAACACATGATGACAGTTTCAAGAAAAAGAACAAAGCTTTGGCTTACTGTCCCAGTTTCTTGTCTTTGTTGTGCATCATAGATAAAATACTATGTGCTATTTTATTTTCTGATGTGTTCAAATTAAATTTGTTGGGAGGCAGTGCTGGAACCAGGAGAGTAAATGAACGTGACACTGCCTGCGAGTAGAGAACAGGCTTTAAGGACTCAATGAGCCACACACACACCTATCACAGCTTGTGTATCAAGACACGATTTGCATCTGACACACCAAAAAACAGTGCACATGAAGGAGTACTAAGAGTACAGTCTTTACTTGGGCCTGGACTGCATTTCTGTTTCATGCCACCAGAGGGAAGGCCAGTAAGGATTTGTGAACGGTCGCTCTTTTTCTGCTTTCACATGCATTTTTGCTGAATTATTTTTGTTCCAATACATCATGACAATGCAAACTTTTGAAACATGCTTTTTCATTTCACCACTGTTACTAAACCCTAAAATTATAGCGCAGTTTCTATGTGCTAAATATACATTAACAAGATAATGACCTCTTAAATTTATCATGCGTTATGTTTTCTTTGGACAGTTTACATGGTAAAGTACAGGAGATGCCAACTATGCTGTGTCTGCCAGCAAAAGAAGGGAAAAGGATGCAGGGTCAAGGAGCCTGGTCAGTTTCTCTCTGCAGGGCCCCTGGGACTTTCACACACATCCCTTGTTTTACTTTAGTTAGTGTGTGAGAGCAAGAGCAGGAGTTTGGAGAAAACTGCTTTGTTATGCACTCCGTAAGACATTCGGCTCATTTTTCTCAACAGTGGGTTGAGACACTTGGTCTGTTTGTGAAAACTGTCTGAATACAAGAGGCTCAAAGAGAGCAGCTGTTGATGGCATCCCTGCCTGCCAGACAGCTCTGAGATCATTCTCTGTGCATTTCTCAAACTCTCCCATTTAAACCCCTCCCCATCAAACTCTCAAACATTTTACTCCCAAATGTTAAGTAAAGAGAATCAAAACCAAATTCACAACTGTACATTCATCACAGCCCAGTAGCATAAACCCTAAACCTTGCGTTCACTAATTAAAAGGGACGCAAAGGTTGCAAAAATAAGAACAACTAATAGAATAACAGTCATTTAACAATATAAGCACGTGTTATACAATGTAATAAGATACGATGCTTTTACACGGTGCAAAGGGAACCATAAAAACAGACATGACAAGAGAAACTGTAAAAATGAAAATATTTCACCTGGCCTGAATAAAACAAACAAAAAAAAGGTGCAGACTGCCAACAATGAACAATAGAGCCTTGTAGAATCCACAACTAGCACATTATACTGCCAAGCTCCTCTCAACTGTCAAACAAGTAATGACTTAACTAAGTTTTTGCTGGAGGAATAACGACCAAAACTGGCGTGAGATGACATATTCTACTGAGTTTAGACCAACTTGTAAAATGTTGGCACTAGCTTCCAGCTGTAAAATTGAAAATGTTAAATGTGAGAACTCTAAATAAATTGATTTTGATGGAAATTTGAACAAAATTTAAATTATTTTCATGTCCAGCTATGGTTAAATATGGTCATGTCATAATCTACAGTACTAGAGCAGCAGAAACATTACTAAATTGTCAAGCTGGAGAATTTGAGATTCCTGACGTGACACACTTGTGTGTATATAAGTAGATACAGAGGTTTGCAGAAGATGAGGGTGCACTTCAGAATAAATAAATAAGCTTTTGTATAAATAAATAAAAGCTTTACTTTCTACTGCCAATTTTACCCTTCACCAATTTTTACTATCCAAAGTTTATGTTCTTTTCACCATGTAGTCAGTCCATCATTGTGTTTTATACAGAAGAGTGGAATGGCGCCGTCTCAGCAAGAAGAGGAATGTCTGTCAGTTATTGGTTATTTATAAATTCATTCTCCATAAAACTGCCAGAATATACATCACTTTCCTATTACACTGGAAGGTCAAATGTCTTTAATACCAAACCAATGCAATCACTCAATACAACTTACATTCGGATCCTGGAAAGACTGCCTTAAAAGATATGGCATCCATAGTACATAGAAAGAAAAAAATATACCCGCACACTGTCGCTGCTGCTCTCAGTGATTTTATTGATAGATACACAACGTTTCGACCGTAGTAGGTCCTCGTCAGGTGTTAACAATAACAAAGGGTGGGAGGGGATATATACCGGTATACCCATGAAAATAGGCATTGCTCTCAATTATCCAATCAAGGAGTAAGTAGTATTCATAAACTTATGAGTGTAAAAAATACATACATACAATAAATTTTTTATATACAAATTTTACAATACATTGTTCTTATATTACTACTACAAATGTTGTACATTGACAATCTTGGCAGTAAAAACAGTATCAAAACCGTATCAAAAGGGTGGCGCTGTTGTTATTCAGAATTTGTATGACTATGAATCTGAAATGTATAGACAGTTGAATGACACCAATTTTTACATGAAATTGTCCTCCGACCCGACGAGCCAATTTAAGTTTAATGTTTATGACAGATTGAAAATATGGCTGGAATCGGGTGACGTTAAAAAATTTGAATTTGATTTCATGATGAATGATTTCCCCATTATCCCTGTGATTTATACTCTACCTAAGATCCACAAATCACTTGCTATTCCCTTAGTGGGTAGGCCCATTATCAGCAGTACAGGATCTTTGACTTCTAACATTTCCACTTTTGTTGCTCAATGTTTAAAACCATGTGTCACTGCTTTGCCATCGTACACAAGAGATTCCATAGATCTCATTAATAAACTGAAGTCTATTATACTACCTAATCAGGACTGCCTTCTTGCCATGTTTGATGTTACTAGCCTCTATACAAACATCCCACGTAGTGGGGGTTTAGACGCAGTAGCTTTTTTCCTTAATCAAATACCATCTATGAGCAAACCCAGTACTGAATGTGTTACTGACTTGACTGAATTAGTTCTACAGGGCTGTGAAATAGAAATGACAAAATCCAAGGAAACAATTTTAGCAGGGGGTCTGGGAGGAGCAGCCCCCCCAGGAGCCGGGGGCCTGCAGGGCCCCAGAAGCTGAACAGAATTTGTGTATATTGATAGATTTGAAGCATCTCCTGAAAGCAAATATTTTCTCAACCATGCCATTTAATTTGAACTGTTTATTATTATTATTATTATTATTATTATTATTATAAATTGAATATATAAATGTGAACAAGATGGTCTACCTGGTAATCTATAGTTCAACAGCTTCAATTTCACCAATTCCGCATGTTTTTTTCCTTTAACATGGTCAACCAAACGCGTTCTTCCACCAGAACTGTACTTCACATCCTGATGGCACAAGATGCAGTAAGCTTTCCCCGGTTCTTTTATCTTCCGTATGTGCTCATTCACTACCGACTTTAAACTCCAGCCATCGCCAATTCCATCGATTTTTTATGCCGTTTTCCTTGTCAAATGTTTTTGACATCGTCGGTCTCACCGTCCTCCCTCTGAACGATGTCCCTCCGTGACACGGACATACCGTGAAATTCTCCTTTTCAAAACTGTTGATATCGAAAGCGTGTTTAAAGAACACAAGATTCGTGCCATGGTTTGTAAGCATGGCGCAAATGCCGTAAACCGGTCTGTCATTGTCGCAAAAGAACCCCCCCCACAATTTTTATTGCAAAATTAGATGATTTACTAAAATGATATTTTTGGCGGGCGGCACGGTGGTGTAGTGGTTAGTGCTGTCGCCTCACAGCAAGAAGGTCCGGGTTCGAGCCCCGTGGCCGGCGAGGGCCTTTCTGTGTGGAGTTTGCATGTTTTCCCCGTGTCTGTGTGGGTTTCCTCCGGGTGCTCCGGTTTCCCCCACAGTCCAAAGACATGCAGGTTAGGTTAACTGGTGACTCTAAATTGACCGTAGGTGTGAATGTGAGTGTGAATGGTTGTCTGTGTCTATGTGTCAGCCCTGTGATGACCTGGCGACTTGTCCAGGGTGTACCCCGCCTTTCTCCCGTAGTCAGCTGGGATAGGCTCCAGCTTGCCTGTGACCCTGTAGAACAGGATAAAGCGGCTAGAGATGATGAGATGAGATATTTTTGGTGGCCAAATTCGCAGAATTCCGCGGATCCTCGGATTTTTCACAGCCCTGGTTCTAACCTCAATTTTTTTTAAGAATGAGTTCTATTTACAAACAAAGGGAATGGCGATGGGAAGCACCATGGCTCCCAACTATGCAAATCTTCTTTTTAATTGACGGACTTTTTTACCCTGCACCTGTAAAAAGTTGGATGTACGTGCACTCGACTACAATCCATAGTATATAGGACATTGAAACTGCTTAATTATCTAATGTTTAATTATCTAATAAGAAGTTTTAATGCATTTCATTTCGCCTATATTTAAATAAACAAGGGGGAAATATTTACATTAACCTTCATTGAGCAAATGTCTTAGAGAAGAGATCTCAGAGAATCTTTCAGAGAATGTGAGAAACACAGATACAGCTACACACTAAGCTATTCAACTGCCTGAAAACCAGGTTATAATGCTATAAACATGCCAGAATGATTTATGAGAATGGTCAAGAGTGCTTCTGCTCTCCGAAATTTCTTTGTATTGAGCATTTATTAGCTTTAAACTTTGGTATTAGCATCATTAGCACGGGACTGCACTGGGGTTAGCTAGCATTGCATACATTTCTATGCATGTGATGAAGAAGAAGAAGCCTTTGTCACACATACACTCAAGCACACAGTGAAATTTCTCATCTGCATTTTTTTTTTCATATAACAGGAGTATTTGGTGTGACAAGTGAGTTCATTCAGTTTTATGAATTTCTCAGTATAACAAACTATTTGGATGTCCACCAAGAAGTTCGTTATAGTGGAGTTACAGTGGATAAGTATGCCAGAAATAATACGCAAGTATAGTCATTAAGTATTTCAAAACTCAGCATTGTAAAACTCATAATATCAAAGAGTAAATGTGAGAGAGACAAAGCAAGACAGAAAGTCAGTGGGCTACTGAACATTACTAATACCCATCCTAATCTGAAACAGGCTCAGTTTCACAGTATGGGGTAAGTTTATCTTGAAGGACATGAAAAGGCAAATGGATAGTAGATGAAAGAATAATAAAAGATGGATTTGCTGTATACTCATCAGCACATAAGAGTGCGTGTGCGCGAGTGTGTACGTACATCCCCAAATGTACATATAGAGATCTGATGGAGTCTGACAAGGACACAATGTTTCACAGAGGCAAATGGGCCAGTCTAACAGCACACTTCACTGCATATAAATGCCTCTCCCTCCATTTCTCCATCCCTCCCAACACGTTCTACCTTACCAAAGCACCAAAATCTTAAATTATTAAATAAACAAAAGAATGGAAATGATTAAATAAACATGACCCACAAAAAGGATTCATAATCAGTCACTGTAATCCAGATTCCTGTGTATAAGCAGGGAATTGAGGAATGGTCTGTAACTGATCATCAGAACAGGATGCTTCTCCGTGGAAGACCAGGTCACTGTTATCCGAGTCCAGTCTTATCTATTAGAAGCCTCCATAATAGCAGCCATTTAAAAGGGTCAAAGTTCAGCCAACAGGGTTCAGTTCTCTTTAGGAAAACAGGTGACACTTCTGTGGTCTCACTCCTTAACAATTTGATTTATAACAAGCAAGAACAGAATTATAATAAGATCCTCCTTTCTAAATCCTTTTTATGTAGGATTCCCACCCCAAAGAAAAATGATGACACTACCACATCACAGATCTTTAGCGTAGCCACATCTTGTGGTGTAGTGTGTGTGTGTGTGTGTGTGTGTGTGTGTGTGTGTGTGTGTGTGTGTGGTGTACATGCTTCAGATGTTGAACTGGATTATTTTATACTGAGATTCCAATGTATTGGACTGGATTATTTGGGGTCAGTACTCTGTAAAACACTGCAGAGATGGGTTCCCAATGGGACTCCCCATACACTAATCAAGTGGCATGTGGCCTGGCAGCATTCCCAAACGCATCCATCAGTATTTGTTCTCTATTCTATGTCTGACAATACAGTCACAAATTAATGCCCAAATAAACCCTGAGCCATTTCAGCCTATCACCTACCCTCAGTGGAGAGGATACTGTATTAGCATGCTGTTGCTCAATTTTAGGTGCTGTAATTAAGAGTCATTACACTTACTAAAACAGAGCAAACATACCCTTTCGATGAAAACTACACTCATGGTCCACCGTATTAGGAACATCTGTTCATTCATGCAACAAGAGTGCTCTGAGAGCACAATAGCCTCTGCTGGCAACTATGCCATAACTCTGGTAAAATGCGACTGAATGAAACAAAATTGCAATATGCATATTACCAACATATGACAAAAAATCCTGCCAAGTTTTGTGAAATTCCTCCAAAAATTGTGAGAGGACTTGATTACAGAAGGTGAGCACCCTTCCCGGGACAGATGGATGGACATCACCACAACATAATCCCGCTTCGGGCCTTTCAGTCAGCGGGGGATAATTATCAGTCAGCAGCACAATGCATAAAATCATGCAGATACAGGTCCGAGCTTCAGTTAATGTTCACATCAAACATCAGAATGGGAAGGAAGGGGAAAAAAAAAAAAAGTGTCATCTCTGTGATTTTGATCAGGGCATGGGTGTTGGTACCAGATGGACTGGTTTGAGTATTTCAGAAACTGCTGATCTCCTGGGATTTTCACACACAATAGTCTCTAGAGCAGGGATGGGCAATTATTTTTCCCATGGGGCCACATGAGAAACAGAAAATTTTGTGGAGGGCCGGACCAAAAGGCTGAACTAAATTCTGCATAATATTAATTGTATTTCTTTATCTAAAGCAGTAAATAACATTGTTTTTACAAGCTGCTAAGACTGGTAAGAGTATGGAAAAAACGAGGTTGCCTTACAAAAAATGTCATTTATTCAATCAAATTTCCCAAAACAATGGTTAACAAAATGTCAATGTTTGTACCATTTTTTTTCAGTGACATTCACCCCAAAACACAATAAAGACATCACAATATTGTCTTTCTACTCCAAATATCAAGCAAGATACATCATATTATAATAATGATGCTCACGTTTGTAGTCTAATCACCTCATTTGGTGTTTTTCAGTTTTTTATTTGTTCAGTGAGAGAAATCTAGTCTCTGTTGGTCTTTAACGAGTGCATCAAAGTCAGGTTGAATGTCTGAGGTGGAGATACGAAGCACAGCTGACAGATGATCATCGGTGAGAGAGGATCTATACCTGGATTTGTTAAACTTCATCACTGAAAACGTCAATTCGGTGTAGGTATCAGATCTACAGATCGGCTCAGGCTCTGGCGCCTGCTGGTGACGTCACACTATGTGATTGGCTGGACTGTTTGAAGGATGACATACAAGTTTGTGGTTGGTTTGGACAAATTACGGAAGTAGTTATCGCGGGATTAGGTTTCGTGGGATTTCATGTCATGTTCATGTCGTGCGCATTGCGTTTTTGTTGAACACAACTTCAAAATAAAAGCAATGCACATTCAGTCCATGCATGAGGTAAAATTAGAAAATACGTTTATTTTGTAATTTCTAATTAACCTTACGCGGGCCGGTCAGAATGAACCAAAGGGCCGGATGTGGCCCGCGGGCCGTAAAATGCCCAGGTCTGCTCTAGAGTTTACACAGAATGGTGTCAAAAACAAAAACATCCTTTGAGCAGAGGTTCTTCAGGCTGTTTATAAAAAAGATCAGAGAATGGTTTGAGCCGACAGGAAGCTTATAATAACTCAAATAAACAAACACTCATTACAACCGTGGTGAGCAGAAAAGCATCTCAGCATCCACAAAACAACAAACCTTTTGGTAGATGGGCTACAACAGCAGATCACATCAAGTTCCACTTCTGTCAGCCAAGAACAAGAATCTGAGGCTATTATGGGTGCAGACACATTGAAAATGAACACCCAAAGACGGGAAAAAGACCAGGTGATTTTTTTTTTTCTCTAACTGTCCAGTTTTGGTAATCCTGTGCCCATGACAGCCTCATATATTGGTTCTTGGCTGACAGGAGTGGAACCCAACGTGGTTTTCTGCTGTTGTATGTAGCTCCTCCACGTCAAGGTTTGATGTGTTGTGTATGCTGAGATGCTTTTATGCTTACCACAGTTGTAAAGAGTGATTATTTGAGTTACTATATACTTCCTGGCAACTCAATCCAATTTGGCCATTTTCCTCTGACGTCTCTCATCAACAAGGTGTTTCCACCCACAGAACTGTCGCTCTGTGGCAGCGGGGGCGTGGTCAAGCGCCGGTCTGTGACAGGAGGGCGGAGTCAGGGAAGGTAAGTGGCAGAATCACTACACCTGAGAGCAATTAACCTGTGTTTGTGTGTCTTCCCAGTGACCGCGTCCTACTTAAGGAGGGAGAGCGAGAGCAGAGGGGCTCTTCCCCGAACCAGACGCTGATTGTGTGTGGGTGTGTGTCCGTGAATTCAAAATAAGTGTTCACTGAAAAGTGTAGCAATAAAACGCTGTACCAACCTGAACTCTGTCCTGCCGTCTTCTGTGCTCCACCGTTATACAAGAGCCACTACAGTGGTACCGAAACCTGGGATCTGGAGCGCAGAAGCCGAACAGCCCCATGGAGTCTTCCCCGTTCGCCGACCTGGTCCACGCCCTCGCCACGGCCCAGCAAAGCCAGCACCAGGCGCTAGTCACGCTCTGTAAGGAGCAGGAGCAGCGCTTCGAGGCCCTGGTGTTGGCCCAGCAAGAGGATCAACAGGCGTTCCGGCACCTCCTCGCATCGGTGGGGACTACCGACGCTTCCACCGCGGGCCCATCCCCCCTCACCCTGACCAAGATGGGCCCACAGGATGACCCCGAGGCTTTCATCACGCTCTTTGAGCAAGTCGCGGAGACCTCGGGGTGGCCGATGGATCAGCGCACGGCGTGCCTCCTCCCCCTGCTAACGGGAGAGGCGCAGCTGGCCACGCTACAGCTCCCCGCCGACCGCCGGCTGGCCTACGCGGACCTTTACCGGGCCATCCTCCAGCGGGTGGGGTGCACTCCTGAACAGCAGCGCCAGCGCTTCCGCGCTCTGCGCTTGGAGGAAGTCGGCCGGCCGTTCGCGTTTGGCCAGCAACTCCGGGACGCCTGCTGGCGGTGGCTGAGGGCCGACAGCCGCGACGCTGAGGGGATCGTCGACCAGGTAGTACTGGAGCAGTTCGTCGCGTCCTTGCCAACAGGAACCGCGGAGTGGGTCCAGTGCCACCACCCGGTGTCGCTGGATCAGGCCATCGAGCTGGCGGAGGACCATTCGACGGCTGTTCCGGCGGCAGGACAGCAGACAGCCTTGTCTCTTCTCTCCTCTTCTCTCTCTCTCTCTCTCTCTCCTCCTGTGTCCCGTCCTCGCCCCATTCCCCCACCGCGGAGGCCGGCACCACCCCAGCCAGCCTGCCGCACCCACGGTGCCCTCCCGTTTCTCCCTTCTGTGTCTGTCTCTCCCCCCCCCTCAGGTGAGTGAGCCCCAGAACACCGGTGCAGAGAGGAAGCCCGGGCCGGTTTGCTAGCGCTGCGGGGAGACGGGCCACCTCCAACAGCAGTGCACGGCAATGGAGGTGGGTGCGGTGGTTCGGATCCCCGACGCGCCAGAGGCCGGCCTCGATCGGGCCAGAGCGTATCGCGTACCGGTGAGTATTCAAAGGGATACATATCAGGCGGGCGGCACGGTGGTGTAGTGGTTAGCGCTGTCGCCTCACAGCAAGAAGGTCCTGGGTTCGAGCCCCGGGGCCGGCGAGGGCCTTTCTGTGCGGAGTTTGCATGTTCTCCCTGTGTCCGCGTGGGTTTCCTCCGGGTGCTCCGGTTTCCCCCACAGTCCAAAGACATGCAGGTTAGGTTAACTGGTGACTCTAAATTGACCGTAGGTGTGAATGTGAGTGTGAATGGTTGTCTGTGTCTATGTGTCAGCCCTGTGATGACCTGGCGACTTGTCCAGGGTGTACCCCGCCTTTCGCCCATAGTCAGCTGGGATAGGCTCCAGCTTGCCTGCGACCCTGTAGAAGGATAAAGCGGCTAGAGATAATGAGATGAGATGAGACATATCAGGCGTTGGTGGATTCCGGTTGTAATCAAACCTCAATTCACCAAAGCCTGGTGCAAAACGAGGCACTGGGGGGAGCACAGGGGGTGAAGGTGTTGTGTGTGCACGGGGATGGTCACAGCTACCCTTTGGTGTCGGTCCACATTTTTTTCCGAGGGGAAAAATGCATAGTAAAGGCGGTGGTTAATCCTCGCCTCACCCACTCGATAATTTTGGGGACTGACTGGCCGGGATTCGGGGAGTTGATGAGCCGTTTAGTGAAGAGTGGGTCCTGCCATACGTCAGCAGGGGGAGGTCCCGGTGTCGCCTTGGCGGGAGCAGCTGTCACAGAGCCATCTACGTCATCTCCGCGTCAGAGTGAGGAGCCACCGGCTCCTCCTCTCTCTCTCGGGGAATCCCTCGCGGATTTCCCGTTACAACAGTCGTGAGACGAGACTCTGCGGCATGCGTTTGACCAAGTAAGAGTAATCGATGGTCAAACGCTCCTGCCGAACGCCACCCCGTCCTTCCCCTATTTCTCTATTATGAAGGATAGATTATACCGAGTGACGCAGGACACTCAGACGAAAGAGCGAGTCACGCAACTTTTAATTCCAAAGAGCCGCCGGGAATTGGTATTCCAGGCGGCTCACTTTAATCCCATGGCTGGACACCTAGGGCAGGATAAGACACTAGCCCGAATAATGGCCCGATTCTATTGGCCGGGGATTCGCGGCGACGTTCGTAGGTGGTGTACGGCGTGCTGCGAATGCCAGTTAGTAAATCCAGCGGCCATTCCAAAAGCGCCTTTGCGCTCTCTACCATTAATCGAGACCCCGTTTGAAAGAGTTGGGATGGATCTCGTCGGGCCATTAGATCGGTCGACATGAGAGTACCGCTTTATATTAGTTCTGGTGGACTATGCAACGCGATACCCGGAAGCAGTGCCTCTGCGCAATATCTCAGCACGCAGTATTGCGGAGGCGCTCTTCCGCATTATCTCCCGAGTTGGAATCCCGAAAGAGATTCTGACTGATCAAGGCACCGCGTTTATGTCACGGACACTGCGCGAACTGTATGGGTTATTGGGGATTAAGCCGATCCGCACCAGCATGCATCACCCACAAACGGACAGTTTAGTGGAACGGTTCAATCGCACCCTCAAGAATATAATTTAAAAATTTGTAAGTGAGGACGCACGTAATTGGGATAAGTGGCTCGAGCCCTTGCTGTTTTCAGTGCGAGAGGTCCCCCAAGCCTCCACGGGGTTCTCCCCGTTCTAATTATTATATGGGCGTAAGCCGCGCGGCATTCTAGATGTGCTGCGGAAAAATTGGGAGGAGAGACCTGCACAAAGCAAAAATGAAATTCAATACGTTATGGACCTGCGCGCAAAACTCCACACCCTCACCCACCTAACCCAGGAGAATTTGCGGCAGGCCCAAGAACAGCAAGCCCGCCTGTACAACAAGGGTATGAGCCTTAGAGAGTTCGCACCGGGAGATAAAGTGCTCGTACTGTTGCCCACATCAAGCTCCAAATTGGTCGCCAAGTGGCAAGGACCCTTTGAGGTCACATGGCGAGTCGGGGACGTCAACTACGAGGTGAGGCGAACGGACAGGGGTGGGGCGCTACAGATTTACCACCTCAACCTGCTTAAACTCTGGAATGAGGAGGTCCCCGTGGCGTTGGTGTTGGTGTTTCCGGAGAAGGCGGAGCTGGGGCCGGAGGTTCAAAAAGGGGCATTGGCGTCAGGTATCCCTCCGGTCCCCTGTGGAGACCACCTCTCCCTGACCCAACTCGCGGAGGTCGCCCAGTTGCAGACCGAGTTTTCGGATGTGTTCTCACCCCTGCCCGGTCGCACTAACCTCATAGAGCACCACATAGAGACGCCCCCGGGGGTGGTAGCGCGTAGCCGCCCTTACAGGCTACCCGAACACAAAAAAAAGGTGGTTCGGGAAGAACTCGAGGCCATGCTCGAAATGGGCATCGTTGAGGAGTCCCACAGTGACTGGAGCAGCCCGGTGGTCTTGGTACCCGAGGCCGAGGGGTTGGTCCGGTTCTGTGTGGACTATAGAAAAGTCAACGCAGTGTCTAAATTTGACGCGTACCCAATGCCTCGGATTGATGAGTTGCTCAATCGACTAGGCACAGCTCGCTTTTATTCGACACTGGATTTGACAAAGGGATACTGGCAGATCCCCTTGACTCCTCTATCCTGAGAAAAAAACGGCCTTTTCCACACCGGATTACACCAGTTCGTCACACTTCCTTTTGGGCTGTTTGAGGCGCCCGCTACGTTTCAGCAGCTGATGGACAGGGTCCTTCGCCCCCACGCCACTTATGCGGCCGCTTACCTAGATGACATCATCGTCTATAGCAGGGGTCGGCAACCTTTGAGACATCGAGTGCCAATTTCAAATTTTCTAGTCAATGAGTGTGCCACTCTCAACAATAATGGTAAAATGACACAAACTACAGGAAAATTTCCAACAAATTTGGAATTTTATTATAAATAGGCATGCATATGAGTATTCCTTACAGATAAATAGATTGTTGTGCTCAGACACAATTTCACATTTTGCTTGTAGGCCTATAATCTGCTACAAAATCAAGGTAAAAAAAAAAAAACAGTTAACAGCAAAAAAAAAAAAAAAACATCTACCAAAGATTATGATAACCAGATGATTGTATAACCCAAAATAGAACTGATAGTTGGATTTGTATTTTGTATTTTTTTTTCTCTGAATGTTTCAACTTCTCTGTCTCTGTTTTCTCCTCTGTGATGCTGAGGAGGACCCTCATGCACCCGTGTGTGTGTGTGTGTGTGTGTGTGTGTGTGTGTGTGTGTGTGTGTGTGTGATTATACATAGAATCTTACTGTATTAAATCTTCTTATAAAATTCTTCTTCTTATAAACACAAACATCTTGTGAATCAACAATTAAAGAAACCTCTCATAAATCGTGTGTGTGTGTGTGTGTGTGTCATTATACATAGAATCTTACTGTATTAATCTTCTTATAAAATTCTTCTTATAAACACATCTTATAAACATCTTATGAATCAACAATTAAAGAAACCTCTCATAAATCATTTTAACAAAGGCCAGTGACGCATAAAAATGCATCACAAACGAAACGGCCACAACATTTTATATAAGCAAACAGCAACGTATTTAACTAATCAGTGTGGGCTGAGGCTAAAATGAATCATAGGCTATGCCTCAATTAATATATCTTGCCTACCAGTCAGTGTGATCCCTGTCCTTGCTTTTCTTGGCTGAACTTTTTTATCTGGGGTTCGTAGTTTGTCACTTTTAATTGTAAACATGCCTAAGAATGGTCCGTCGTCAAGCACGCTTTTCATGTGCGAAAATACCTGCTCACACAGGTATGCTGAGCCGAACACTGACAAGAGGGCCAATGCAATGTTCTTGAGACAGCTGAACTTCTCTGGTGCAGACGTCCAGCATGCGAGGATGCAGGCTCCGTGCTGTTGCACAGGGGTGGACTCCAACTGCTTTCGGAGCTCTGCAAACTTCGTCACCCACAGTGATGAGCTCTTCAGCTCTATCAGCTGCATCTCCACATCCTGTACATCCATCCAGTCGATCAGAGC
This sequence comes from Neoarius graeffei, assembly GCF_027579695.1. Classification (NCBI taxonomy): domain Eukaryota; kingdom Metazoa; phylum Chordata; class Actinopteri; order Siluriformes; family Ariidae; genus Neoarius; species Neoarius graeffei. Next base: position 45,366,590 of record NC_083575.1, on the reverse strand, counting down.
TGCGTCCAGGTCATGTCCATCAAAGCTGTCAGGCCTGATCAAGAAGGAGAACATTGGACCGTACCGTTTAAAATCCACAAAGCGGGTCGTGAACTCCGCCTCCAGCTCACACATGTATTCGGCTATTTCAGCGGTGCTGATGTTGCGTTGTGAGGACAACTCCCTCAAGTGTCGGAAGTAGCGGAAGGTGGAGGACGCAATGTCACCTGAGAATACTGCAAGCTTGGCAACAAAAGCAGTCCATGTTTCAAACATGTCCAAAACAGTTTGTCCTGCACTTTGCAGTCTGAGATTGAGCTCGTTGAGGTGCCCGGTGATGTCCGCAAGAAACCCAAGTTTCACCATCCACTTCTCGTCCTCCAGTTGCGGATAATGTTGCCCCTTCTCAGCCAGAAACACCTCGATCGCATCGATGCAGCTGACAAAGCGCTCCAGAACTTTTCCGCAGCTCAGCCATCTCACTGCCGAGTGGAGAGGGAGATCTGTGTATGCACTGTCCATTTCCTCGAGCAGGGATTGAAACCGTCGGTGTGTCAGTGCAGATCATTTGACGAGGAAGTTAATCACCTTTGCCACCGTAGCCATGACATCATTGAGATCTGAATTGGACATTTTTGCACACAGGTTTTCCTGGTGAATTATGCAGTGGAGCTTCATGACGGGGTGGCCGACTTTTTCTTCAATTAGTTTGACGGCTCCCTTCTGCTTCCCAACCATGGAGGGAGCGCCGTCTGTAGTTACAGCAAACACCTTCGTCATATCAACTCCTCTCTCCTCAAAATGTTGCATAATCACCGTGGCTACGTCCTCGCCTCTAGTTGTGTCCGGCATAGGCTGCAAACAGCAGAGTTCCTCTCTCACGGTTGTATCACAGTATCTTGCCATGACAGCCAATCGCGGGATGTCATTCACGTCCACACTCTCATCAAGAGCTAGGCTAAAAACCTTAGCATCTTTCAGTCCCTCTGTTTGTTGAGATCTGACATCGTCTGCCATTTCATCGATGCGTCGCTGAACAGTTCGAGCTGACGTGGGCATGTCCTTTATCCGGGTTTTGATGGTGTCTTTGTTGGGCAAGTTGTCAAAAAGAGTCTCTGCGCAACTGAGAAAAGCCTCCTTTATATATTCCCCATCAGTGAATGGCTTTCCGTGTTTAGCGATGCAATTAGCCAGATTATAAGTGGCTTCTGTGACATGGCCTTGACTATTCGCAAACACTTTGAGAGAGCTAGATTGTTTCCCATACCTGGCTACGGCACGTTTGATTGATTCGGCTCTATCGGCAAGGTCTTTATATGTCTTCTCATGTTTTGTCTCGAAATGCTGCTTAACGCTGGAAGTTCGGCACACAACGTTTTCACAGCACAAGGTACATACAGCACAATCTTTGACGAAAACAAAACCATATTCTTCCGTCCAGGAGGGCTGAAATGCCCTAGCTTTAGTTTTTTTAGCCGGAGGCTCTGTCATCTCTGCACTTGTAACGCTATCAGGTAACTTTGATTTTGATGCACGCTAGGCTAATTTTACACATGGGTCTCTGGGAAAGTGGGTGGGAGCTGGGTGGAGAGCGCTGTGGAGCAAATGCGGTTGGAAGATCGTGCTGTCACTCAGAGATTTTTTTTTGCTGATACTGGTCCAGTGTTGTGTGTGCCAGTGATTATGCCGCCGTGTGCCAGCAGTGGCACGCGTGCCATAGGTTGCCGACCCCTGGTCTATAGTAATGACTGGCCGAGGCACCTCGAACATCTGAGGGCCGTCCTTAGGTCGCTGAGGCGAGCGGGGCTCACAGCCAACCCAAAGAAGTGTGCGATTGGGCGGGTGGAAGTATGGTATCTGGGCGTCCACTTGGGCAATGGGCAGGTGTGTCCCCAAATTAATAAGACGGCAGCAATTGCGGCCTGCCCGAGGCCCAAGACCAAAAAGGGGGTGAGACAGTTCCTGGGGCTGGCTGGCTATTACTGTAGGTTTATACCTAATTATTCGGACGTCACCAGCCCGCTGACTGATCTGACTAAAAAGAGGGCACCAGATCCGGTCCAGTGGACGGAGCAATGCCAGCGGGCTTTCTCTGAGGTAAAGGCTGCACTGTGTGGGGGGCCACTTTTACACTCCCCTGACTTTTCTCTCCCCTTTATATTGCAGACCGATGCGTCAGACAGAGGGCTGGGGGCTGTTTTGTCCCAGGAGGTGGAGGACCGCCCAGTCTTATACATCAGCAGGAAGCTGTCGGTGCGTGAGGGGCGCTACAGCACCATAGAGAAAGAGAGTGTTTGGCGATCAAGTGGGCGGTCCTCACCCTCCGTTACTACCTGCTGGGGCGCCCTTTCACCCTCTGTTCAGACCACGCGCCCCTCGAGTGGCTCCACCGCATGAAGGATGCCAACGCGTGGATCACCCGTTGCTATCTGGCACTCCAACCCTTTAATTTCAAGGTGGTCCACAGGCCGGGGGCGCAGATGGTCATGGCGGACTTCCTCTCCCGTCAAGGGGGGGGGGAGTCGGCTGCAGGCCGGACGGCCGCCCGGCCTGAGTCGGGCGGTGGGGGTATGTGGCAGCGGGGGCGTGGTCAAGCGCCAGTCTGTGACAGGAGGGCGGAGTCAGGGAAGGTAAGTGGCAGAATCACTACACCTGAGAGCAATTAACCTGTGTTTGTGTGTCTTCCCAGTGACCACGCCCAACTTAAGGAGGGAGAGCGAGAGCAGAGGGGCTCTTCCCCGAACCAGACGCCGATTGTGTGTGGGTGTGTGTCCGTGAATTCAAAATAAGGTGTTCACTGAAAAGTGTAGCAATAAAACGCTGTACCAACCTGAACTCTGTCCTGCCGTCTTCTGTGCTCCACCGTTATACGAGAGCCGCTACACGCTCATTCAATGTTTTTTGCACCGTTCTGTGTAAAATCTAGAGATCAGCAGTTTCTGAAATACTCAAGTCCATCTGGTACCAACAACCGTGCCACAGTTAAAGTCAGAGATTTCACATTTTTTCCCCCTATTCTGATTGTAAGTGTATATCATAGATTTAGGAACTTTAATCTCTCCTTTGTGCTTATCAGTCACATACTGACGTCTTTAATTCAGACCTTCAGACCCTCACTCTACACACATACACGCTCTCATTCTTGGCACGTGTAGAAGCCCTCAACAGAACAGCATCATCCAAAACCAATCATTCAAAGTACACAGAGGAGCCAGAAATGTCAAACAGCAAGAGAGAAAAATAAACCAGAGATATGGCGGAAATCTGTTTTGAGCTACTCTGTTTAGCATTACAACTACAACATGGTGATTTGAGCCTGGGAACTCTCAATTTGACAGAAACTCTATGCTATAAATCTAATCTTAAAAAAAAAAAAAGGTGTAATGTGGACAAGTTGAGGGGAATCGCCTACATGTGGACTATCAGTATAGACCAGGCCAGCTGTTTGGATGAAGGGAGTTACTGCAGAGCTAGAATTAAACTTTGGAGTCTTCAAGCATAGCTGTAAAAACATTGCTAGTCAAAAACGCCATGGAGTTTCCACAGCAAAGGAGAGAGAGAGAGATGCTGCTGAGAGAAAAAAACCTCACCACATTCTTCATCTGCCTAAATAATTGTAATTATGATTAACTGATAAAATGTAATTAATCTGTACATCTAGGCATTTCACATTTTGATCTGTAAGATTCAGGCTCCTGTTTCTAATAACTAGACACAGACTGAGAGAGAAGGAGGAACTGAAAATGAGGTATTACTAGCAGAGCCATGGGTCAGTTGGTAGCACAACGTCTTCTATTAACGTCCATCCATAAACACAGAGCACTCAATAACCCCTCAAACTGTGTTAAACCAATCTATAAACGTTACACGATACATGATTTACCCTTTCAAATTCATTTGACTTTGTTGAGGGTGTAACCATGAAAATTACCTTATTTTTTTCCCAGGTTCATGTTTTACAATGACAGAGATTTACAAAAGTGTGCAGTGTGTCAAAGCTTTGCTCATTTATTCATCTTCAATAACCACTTTACCCTAGTTGGTAAAGCCTATCCCAGGAACACTGGGCACAAGGCAGGAATACAACCTGAATGGGATGATCATCCCATTTTTGTAACATGTCTTCTGTTATTTCGTATGTTATGGGATTAATTCCATGTTATTTTAATCAACACTGCAAATGAATTGCAGTAGGTAAAAAGCATTAAGATAACAATAATTTGCTAAATATGATGCCAAATTCCATCCATCCATTATCTGTAGCTGCTTATCCTGTCCAACAGGGTCGCAGGCAAGCTGGCACCTATCCCAGCTGACTATGGGCGAAAGGCGGGGTACACCCTGGACAAGTTGCCAGGTCATCGCAGGACTGACACATAGAGACAAACAACCACTCACATTCACACCTACAGTCAATTTAGAGCCACCAATTAGCCTAACCTGCATGTCTTTGGACTGTGGGGGAAACCGGAGCACCCAGAGGAAACCCATGTGGACAGCATGCAAACTCCGCACAGAAAGGCCCTTGCCAGCCGCTGGGCTCGAACCCAGGACCTTCTTGCTGTGAGGCGACAGTGCTAACCACTACACCACTGTGCCGCCCATGATACCAAATTGCCCATGATAATAGCCAGGCCATTTTTTTTGTGATAATTCTTCACCATATTCTTATTGTGTGGTTTTTTAAAAATAATTTTAATTTCACCAGAAATGCATTTATCAAAAGTCGCATCAGAAACAAACCTGTGAGCATTTACCTATATTGGTGCATGCCTTAGTGTGATGTAATCACTACTGGAAATTTGCATACCAACCCAACCATTAAGTAAACGTATAGTGATCTACATGCTGACTTAAAGGGGAACTGAAAGCAAATTATCATCAAAATTCTATTTCTCTCATTTTATGAAATGTCGGAATGCATTTCTCTTAGCTATTTTGTCACTGCAATAGCAAGTTATGAGTGTTTGAAATATGCTATGTAATATATCAGTCCATACGTCAAAGCAATGGCCGTAAATGAGATTCACCAAGACCTGTGCAAGACCTCGTAGGAGTCTCATCTTTATCCTGTTCTACATGGTCGCAAGCAAGCTGGAGCCTACCCCAGCTGACTACGGGCGAAAGGCGGGGTACACCCTGGACAAGTTGCCAGGTCATCACAGGGCTGACACATAGACACAGACAACCATTCACACTCACATTCACACCTATGGTCAATTTAGAGTCACCAGTTAACCTAACCTGCATGTCTTTGGACTGTGGGGGAAACCGGAGCACCCTGAGGAAACCCACACGGACACGGGGAGAACATGCAAACTCCGCACAGAAAGGCCCTCGCCGGCCACGGGGCTTGAACCCGGACCTTCTTGCTGTGAGGCGACAGCGCTAACCACTACACCACCGTGCCGCCCGACCTCGTAGGAGTAAGTAAGTAAAATGTACAGCAGAAATCAAAGTGACCAACAACATCTGCCAACGTTGTCAAAAGAGACGTGCACCCTCCTTCAAATCCTGACGTAATCAAGCCAGAAGTTTTCCCTGTGTCCGAAATCACTCCCTACTCACTATATAGGGCACTATATAGTGGGGACGCCATTTTGAAGTGCTGCCCGAAACCTTAGTAAGGATTATGTGGGAAATGCGCTATTATTATTTTGTGATAATATGTATTTATCACAAAAATACATGCATGTATTAAATATTTTGAAAACCCACCAGCCGCTTGATCTGGCACATTTTAATTGTGCGACAGTAATGACAAATACCAGCACGACAGACTAGTCCTTATCCTGTCATTTTTCCAACTCTTCTCTACTCCACATTATTCCATACACCTTCGAACCAATCTCCATCACTGATGAAGATGGCAAATCTTGAAATTAATCTAAATTGGAATGGTACGGCGATTTGGCTGCTGTGTACACAGTTTTCAAAATGGCGGCGCTGACACTTCACGTTTGAAATCTCGCACAAGTCTTGTGAAGATCACACGGATAAGCGACGCTTTCTGTGGACCACACGAACTACATTCAACATGGCTAAAAACCGAAAAGGCCGATAAGTGTAATATAATATACCAATATGAGTTACGATATAAGGTTACTAAAACCGAAAACATAATTGAATAACACGTTAATTAAGAAATAAAGCAAATTTAAAAATGACTTCAGTTCCCCTTTAACTAGTTATATTTAAACTACTGCAGCTGTACATATTAGAATTACAGTGGCTTGAATTGTCCTTGGATGAGCCACATTTGTCCAAAGACATATACTAGTGCATCTCAAAAAATTAGAATATTGTGAAAAAGTTCAATATTTTCCATCAGTTATTTAAGAAAGTGAAAATGTTATATATTATAGACTCATTACACATAAACTAAAATGTTTCAAGCATTTTTCTATTTTAATTTTAATCAGTATGACATACAGTACAAAAACATCTCAAAATATTAGAATATTTCATTTTGAGTTTGAGTAAAACAGTATGAACACAGTGCATCTCTCGGTCTAGTTCAGTACACACAACCACAATCATGGGGAAGACTGCTGACTTGACTGCTGTCCAGAAGATGATCACTGATGCCCTCCACAAGGAGGGTAAGCCACGAAAGGTCATTGCTGAAAAGGGTGGCTGGAAAAGGTGCACAAGCAACAGGGATGGCCGCAGTCTTGAGAGGATTGTCGAGAAAATTTGATTCAAGAACTTGGGAGAGCTTCACAAGGAGTGGACTGAGGCTGGTGTCAGTGTATCAAGACCCATCACGAACAGACATCTTCAAGAAAGGGGATACAACTTTCGCATTCTTAATATCAAGCTACTCCTGAGCCAGAGACAATGTCAGAAGTGTCTTATCTGGGCTAAGGAGAGAAAGAACTGGACTGTTGCTCAGTGGTCCAAAGTCCTCTTTTCAGATGAAAGTACATTTTGCATTTAATTTGGAAATCATGGTTCTAGAGTCTGGAGGAAGAGTGGAGAGGCACAGAATCCAAGGTGTTTGAAGCCCAGTGTGAAGTTTCCACAGTCTGTGATGATTTGGGGTGCCATGTCATCTGCTGGTGTTGGTCCACTGTATTTTATCAAGTCCAAAGTCAACACAGCCATCTACCAGGAGATTTTAGAGCACTTCATGCTTCCATTTGCTGACGAGCTTTTTGGAGATGCTAATTTCCTTTTCCAGCAGGACTTAGCACCTACCCACAGTGCCAAAACTACTACCAAATGGTTTGCTGACCATGATATTACTGTGTTTGATTGGCCAGCCAACTTGCCTGACCTGAACCCCATAGAGAATCTATGGGGTATTGTCAAGAGGAAGATGAGAAACACCCGACCCAAAAATACAGATACACTGAAGGCCACTATCAAAGCAACCTGGGCTTCAATAACACCTCAGCAGTGCCACAGACTGATCACCTCCATGCCACACCGCATTGATACAGTAATTCATGGTAAAGGAGCCCCAACCAAGTATTGAGTGTATACTGTAAATGAATATACTTTTCAGAAGTTGGACATTTCTGTATTGTAAATCCTTTTTTTTGATTGATCTTAGGGAATATTCTAATAATTTGAGATACTGGATTTCTGATTTTCATGAGCTATAAGCCATAATCATCAAAATTAAAACAAAAAAGGCTTTAAATATTTCACTTTACATGTAATGAATATAGAATATATGAAAGTTTACCTTTTTGAATTAAATTATGAAAAAAAGGAACTTTTTCATGGTATTCTAATTTTTTGAGATGCACTAGTATATTATCCATAATGTCAATATACAATGTCTCAGTGTGAGCCAGAGGAATGTTGGAAAAATGTAAGTTTCATTTTTTTCACTGGCATTGTCTTCCACTCATTACACACAGAACACTGCCAAGTCTGTGTTACATCAGAACATTCTTCTCTGAACGCAGCATAGTTATGGAAACAGATGTCGTTCTGAGACAGAAGCATGTGCAAAATGTTAAAATGGGCCTTGACTTTACACTAAGGGCCCTGTTTGACGAGAAGACCACCTTGATCCCAGAAGAAATTGCCCACTTTGACACTGTGACCTTTGCCCACGACCTTGTTAAAACACCCACAGTGTCTTGTGTGGAAGGTGAGGCTGTCTCACAAATGAGAACAGTAATGAGGTCAACATAATCGTTCACATACGTTTAGGCTTTAGTGTGAACACACAGTGTGTTCACATCCATCAGTGACCATTAAAGCAGTCACCCTTGGCCCCAGACAGTTAAAGACAATGTTAAGAGTAATGTTGAGACAGCAAGCTTGTATTACAGCACCATGAGAAAGGAGAGCATCAGTTTGACCCCTGTTTCTCAGTCCATTAACCATATTCCATGCAGCTACACCTCCTCACATGACTTTTAGCATTCAGGCAGTATTATTAAATGGAACTCTTAACACACACACAATTTGGATGGAATAGGACAGAATGCACTAATGTGCAGTTATACATTCGATAAACCTGCGTATTTTCCTGGTAAAAATGCTCTTCAAAAGCTGCAATTACAAATGACAAAGCTTGAGCTTTACAGGTAAAGGTACACTATGCTTATAATGTCCCAGATATTATAAACCCCAATTTGAAAAAGTTGGGACAGTATGCTGAAATTGAAAGTAAAACTGAAAACCATGATTTGTAAATAATCTTTGACTTGTATTCCACTCAAAACAATACAACACAATATTTGATGTTTTATCTCATGAATTTTATGCTTTTGGCGGCACGGTGGTGTAGTGGTTAGCGCTGTCGCCTCACAGCAAGAAGGTCCAGGTTCGAGCCCCGTGGCCGGCGAGGGCCTTTCTGTGTGGAGTTTGCATGTTCTCCCCGTGTCCGCGTGGGTTTCCTCCGGGTGCTCCGGTTTCCCCCACAGTCCAAAGACATGCAGGTTAGGTTAACTGGTGACTCTAAATTGACCGTAGGTGTGAATGGTTGTTTGTGTCTGTGTGTCAGCCCTGTGATGACCTGGCGACTTGTCCAGGGTGTACCCCACCTTTCGCCCGTAGTCAGCTGGGATAGGCTCCAGCTTGCCTGCGACCCTGTAGAACAGGATAAAGCGGCTAGAGAGAATGAGATGAGATTTTATGTTTTTTTCAAAATAAACACATTTCAATTTTCAACACATTTAAAAAAAATTGGGATGATAAAGCATTTACCACTTTATAATGTTGCCATTCCTTCTCACAACATTTAAACGTGTTTAGGGACTTAGGACACCAAGTGATGAAATGTTTCACGTGTTATTTTGTCCCATTATTCCTGCAAACAGGTCTGAAGGGGTGCAACAGTACAGGGTCATTGATGATATACTTCTCATTCCAAAATTCGCCACATGTGCTGTATTGGGGACGGGGGGGACAGGCACCCGCTCTATCCACAGCTATGCCTTTGTAACATGCAGAATGTGGTTTTGCATTGTCTTGTTGAAATATCCCTGGAAAAGATGTCTTAATGGCAGAATATATTGCTCCAAAATCTCAATGTACATTTCTGCATTAATGCTGCCATCACAGAAGGGTAAGTTACCTTTCCAAGGGCACTGACACAACCCCATACCATGTCAGACCCTCGCTTTTGGACTTGGTGCTGGTAACAGTCTGGATGGTCCTTTTCATCTTTGGTCTGGAGCACATTGCATCCATTTCTTCCAAAAAAGACCTGGAATACTGATTTGTCTGACTAATAGACACATTTCCACTGTATGATGGTCCATTCTAGATGCCTCTGAGCCCAGAGAAAAATCAACAGCGCTTCTGTTAACACAGTTAACATAAGGCTTCCTTTTTGCAGGGTAAAGTTTTAACTGGCATTTGTGGATGTAACCCTGTATTGTAGAGCTTGACAAAGGTCTACCAAAGTAATCCTGAGCCCATGTGGTTATATCAGATATAGATGAATGACGGTTCTTGAAGTAGTGCCGTCTGACAGATCGGAGATCACGGCTGTTCAGCTTAGGCTTGTGCCCTTGCACTTTATGTACTAAAATTCCTTCAGATTCCTTGAATCGTTTAATGATATAATGCATCTTATAGGGTCAAATATCCAAATCCCTTCTTATCTTTCTTTGTGGAACATTGTTTTTAACATTTCAATAATTTTCTCATGCATTTATTGACAAACTGGAGATCCTCAGCCCATCTTCGCTCCTCAAAGACTAGGCCTTTCCTGGATACTGATTTTGTACCAAATCATGATTACAGTCACCTGTGGATATCAACTGTTTCAAATCACATTGTTAATTGTTTTACCTCATTACTAGCCCTAAATTGCCCCTGTACAAACTTTATTTTGGAACGTTCTGCAGGCCTGAAACGCAGGAATGGATATATATTAACATCTGCAGGAAACTCCTGTGGATGTTCTATCAGTCTGTGGTCGCCATTGTCCTGTTTTACACCGTGGTGTGCTGGGGGGCAGCACATCCAAGAAGGACACATCCAGGCTGGACAAACTGATCGGGTGGGCCGGCTCTGTGGTCGGCATGAAGCTGGACTCTCTGGTGACGGTGGCAGAGAAGAGGTCTATGGACAAACTGTTGAACATCATGGACGATGCCAGTCAACCCTCTGCACACCGTCATCAGCAACCAGAGGAGCCTGTTCAGTGACAGAATGCTCCTTCCCAAGTGCAGGATGAACAGACTCAAAAACTCCTTTGTCCCTCATGTCATCAGACTGTACAACTCCTCTCGGGGGGGGGGGGGGGGGGGGGGGGTGTAAACAGGAGGACAGAGGACAGGAAGGAGCAGTAGCCTAGACTAACAATAAGCAATACCAGACAATGTGCAATATAAAGTGCAATATCTCTCCTACCGCCGCCACCCCCCCTTCTCCCCCCCTCCCCCTTCCTCTCTTCCCCATATCTTATTCTTTTTATATATTTGTATATGTAAATACTTATTTTAATTTATCTAGAAGTTTTCTCTATTTCTTTTCTCTGTTTATCTGTAATGATGCTGCTGGAATCTTAATTTCCCTGAGGGAACCCTCCCAAAGGGATCAGTAAAGTTATCTAATCTATCTATCCAAATAAAATGAAGTTGACCAAACAATATATGAAATATCTTGGGTTCATACTGTCTGCAATGAAATACAAGTCAAAGTAAATTTAGAAATCACTACTTTATTTTTTCATTTGCAGGCTCTATACTTCTCCAACTGTTGGGGCTGTATATGTAAACAAGGATTTGGATGTAAATCCCTAAGCATAGCCCAGCAATCCAAGCTCCCTTCATCACTTACAGAGCTCCCTGTAGAACTGTTTGGGAGCTTGCCATTCCCTATATGCATTCCTCTGCTGTACAAATGTTTATTCTCCTAATTACAAGGCAGCAGAGGTCATATACAAGCTGAAGACAGGGAATACTTACAATTAAGCGCAGGTCCGGAACTCAGGAGTGTGTCTGAACAGTGAGAGAGAAGAGAAACGTTAGGGGTGCAGCAGAGAGCATAGCGGAAGAGAAAACATTCTTAGGCACAGACAGTGAGGAGCCTGTCTCATAGCATACCTCATGGAACACATAAGGGTACAGGCTAGGATGTGAAAGCAGTTATGAACTGAAGATATGAGTAGATATCACACAGTGCCTGACTTTCCAGCAGCAGGAAAAGCACACAAAATACTACGACTATAAGCCATAAAATCAAGACAGGCGCAAACCTGACACACTTTTCATAATGCTTTGCTTTCGGGATCACAATGTGTATTCCTAAAGTGCCTTTTGATAGTGTAGATTTCTGCATAATGAAAAGCAGGCCATGCTTAAGATGGTCCAACTGTGGTCCTCTCTCTCTCTCTGGGCCTCATGAAAAGCTGGACTCTGAAGATATTACTACAAGGGCTATGTGCATCCAATATTTCAATGTATTATGCAATATTTGGCTGAACACAGAAGCCATTTTCATGAATATTTGAAGACAGAGTGCAATGGATAAGCAAAACTCCTAAAAGCCCTAAAGCTGCAAAGTCATAAAACCTTACAATCGTAAATTAGTATTCAATATCCAGTTAACTATATACATGTAAATACAGCTGCGGCTCATGATACCGTCTAGTCAAGATAACAGACAGAGGGCATGGTAATCACACAGCACAAATGAACTGAAATCAATGTCTGACTCATTAGTTTCTTTTAGTAAATCTAATAAACAGAAAAGTAAGATTTAGTGTGTTGCCAGAGCCAAACATCATCGTGCACTCTGTGACATGTGCAGTGGAGACTTCACTTAAAGGGATCCTCCAGTGGATTTACTCTTATGTTAAGTATTCGTAGATTTCAACAGTCAAACAAACATTCATTTTCAGAGACCAAATAGTGTTCTAGAAAAATTTATTTTTATTAAAATATCAGATGGGCCTCCTGCGGAAGTGACATATGCGATGACGTGGCTTAGTGGAAGTTTGGAGCATCTCGGCTCTTTATATCCTCCGCTTACATCGTGATTTTGCTAGTAGAGTTTGAATGAATTATGTAATGAAACACTTTCGTCTCCCAACAAAGAACACTGGATAATCTTATCTTTGGAGACAACTGTCTCTGTCTGGATTTCAACACTGACTGGTTCATCTGTTTGCACAGCAATATCCCTCTTTCTGGTCAATTCATGTTCCTAGCACATAAATGAAAATGAAACTACCATGAAATAAAACTTCAGAAATGTCAAATTATTGAGTTTCATGCAAAATGTTCTGAGTAATTCTCTTATCTGGAGTGTAGTCGACTGTATCTGAAGCTCAATTGAATGCTCCGTCTCTTGAGCCGTCGGTAATTGTTCTTTAAAGGAAAAGGCAACTTTTGTACAAAATCACCACAAATAGATAGATAAATATATAAAGTAATCGATCATGGAATTTATAGAGAAAGAACAGACCGCATAACAGTATCTTTTAACTTTTAATAATATGGGCTTGCGCTGAGCTCAGCGAAGATGCGTTCCGCAATATTGATCTACTGCGTGACGTCATGCGGCCCACCACTGAAAAGAACTCTTCAGTGCTTCATGGTAATAAGGTAAAAAACCAGTACAATCGCTTCTTCAAAGTTTCACCAAATGGTTTTATTTATGCAACTTAAAGCTCATAATACTGCATAACTTTGGTTGAGTAAAAACACCGAGCAAAAACATGGCTGAATCCTGAATGATTCCTATTTGGATTTGTCCTACCAAGCCTACTGCGCATGCGTGAAGCGGCTCGGCTCGGTTTTCCCTTTCGGGCGCTCTCGTTTTCTGTTAGAATTTGGTAAAGAAAAAAATATATATATTATTTACCAGCTTACCGGGTCCATGAACATAAATCTGACAGCTGACAAGGTCGGGATATAAACGAATCGAATACAAGCCACCTGCCGGGACTCCTAATCACAGTGATCTGCTTGTAAACACTGTTTTCATGGGCCCAGTGACGTCACAGATCAGAGGGAGGCGCATTAACGAAAGATTCTGATTGGTTTATAGTTGCCCACAATCTCAAAATGGCTGCCTCCTCCAACTTCGACTCCTCTGTGTCAATTCATGATTTCAAAGTTAAAAATATTTTTAACTTTATTTTTTATATTTTTTATACTTTATATTTAATATTTTTTCATGTTCGATATATAATGGAAATAATTAACGGAATTGATTACGTATATGTTTTTCTCCTTTTACACACCTGGTTTTGTACAAAAGTTGCCTTTTCCTTTAACGTTGGTGTTTTCTTTGTCACCCGTATTTTCTTCCAGTATATGCTGAAGAGCCGACAACGCATCGGAATGCTGATTACAATTCACCAGGTAAGACACCGATAATATACCAGGGACGGATCCAGACCGATGCACGTGCAGAAACACATGTGCACCACTTGGCACATGTCATGGGGTGTTTGTTTACTTTACAGAGTTGGAATATCGGTCATGGGGTGTTTGTTTACTTTACAGAGTTGGAATATCGGTCATGGGGTGTTTGTTTACTTTACAGAGTTGGAATATCGGTCATGGGGTGTTTGTTTACTTTACAGAGTTGGAATATCGGTCATGGGGTGTTTGTTTACTTTACAGAGTTGGAATATCGGTCATGGGGTGTTTGTTTACTTTACCGCTAGCCAGTTATATGGGCTATAGCCACGCTCAACCAACAGACTGGGCCGAGCCGCAGTCATAGCGGCCCGTGGCTGCCCTCTTCAGAAAGAGCTCGGCGTGCTCTACGCCCCTGTGAGAATCCATAGTGATGTGGTAAAATTTGTGAAACTATTTCTGCAAATGTGCATCTGTCAGATTCTTGGGCTGGATCTGTCCCTGTATACTACAAAGCACCATGGTAGAACAAAGTCGAAACTAACCTCCCGATGTCATCTCTGTTGCCACTCAACACTGCATCAGTCGATTTCTGGAGCTGAATGATGGGCAAATATTGTTGGCATGGCATCGTCTTTTCTTTCTTTTTATTCTGGAAGCCCCCATTAATCTTACTTTTAATTCCATCGATTCATCAAAACAGGATGATTCAAAATGTTCAGAGCATGAGTAGGGCACCACAGACAGATTGTTTTGAGGTCTTCCGATAACATGAATCCATTTCTTGCGAATAGTTGGACAATTCTGGCCAGGTAAATGGTGAAAAGATATCTTCTCGTCCTTCTTTTTAGCATCATTTTGGCATTTATATGCTGCCCAATGAGGTATACTTATTTAAAAACCTATAAATTTGGTAAAAACACTTGTAAAACGGACAAAACCACGATGTAAGCAGAGGACATAAACAGCCGAGATGCTCCAAGCTTCCACTAAGCCACGTCATCGCATACGTCACTTCTGTGGGAGGCCCGTCTGGGATTTTAATAAAATTAATTTTTCTAAAACACTATTTGTTCTCCGAAAATGAATGGTTGACTGCTAAACTCAACGAATACTTTTACTTAACACAAGTTTAAGAGTAAATCCGCTGGAGGATCCCTTTTAATAAGGCTTCATCTCAGGAAACAAACAACTGCTGATTCTAATTTCCAGTGGTGCACTAACTTAATCCTCTTTTAGGGGAATTGGGGAAAATGCTATATACACATTTTGGGTTCTCTTACAATTATTAAATTTCAACTCAGGATCATTAAGTCATTAAATGAGGCTTGAATTCAGAATTTCCCTCAAGGACAAATGGAGGTAAATAGATAAACGCAAAAATCAAGAGAAGAGCACACTACATGGACAGGAAGACCATCTGAGGTCTTTTTTAGCTGTTCTAGTAAACTTTGTTCAGCAAAGTCATCAGGACTATAGGTAACTGGGGGTTGCAATAGGCACACTTTAAAGTGCCTAAAAAAAAAAGTGCACACTTTATCATGGGTAAATTCAGAAGCAAGATCAATGTAATTCTCCTATTTTATATTAAACTTTGGTCAAATATCTCTCACATTTTGCGTAATTTTTTTACCTTGCGCAATACCAGAAAAATTCAGTTGAAATCAAGCCATTTGAGGCGAATTGGTCCACCTCTGAAAAAACTTGACATTTGGATTTCCCAGCAAACATTGGTTTTCATGACGTCGCGTGCGGGACGCCTCCCTCTGAATCCTACGTCAGCGCTGGTTTGTTTATGAGAAAACGACCTGGTGGTTTTCTGCAAATTTCTTCAACGTTATCACGCAATTATTAAAATGGTTAACAGATGTATTGTAGGAGGGTGTAGCAACACCAATCTTGATGGGATTAGTACTGATCGTTTCCCAAAAGACCGGACAATAAGAGAGAAATGGGAGCGCTCTGTGCGAGGCACCCGAAAAAACTGGCTACATGCTACAGACTACAGCATTATTTGCGGTGCTCACATCACAAGGCCCGACAACTTTGAGAACTATTTGCAGTGGGAAATGGGCTTCGCGAGGCAACTTGATCTGAAAAAAGATGCAGTTCCATCTGTCAGAATGCCCAAAGCAACACCGTCTCCATCTGTATCAGCGTCACCAAAGGAGCCAGCTGTGTTCATCTCCCCTGACAGAAGGCAAAGTGCCGCATCCACCGAGGCCCTCGAAGCCGAGGACCAAGCAGAGCCGAGAAAAAGACCAAGAAAATCGGCAATTCACAAGTTGACTGTTGCCAGGGTAAGAAATAATTCTGACATCTCATTATATTCTTCATTCAAAGGTGAAGTAACATTGCGCTCAGGTGACAATTCCATATTTCAATGCAAAATCGCTAGCTGCTAAACTTGGTCTACACAGGCTGTGCACTGAAACCGTGCGAGCTCTCGCAGCCTGCTGGCGCTTCCGCAGGTTATGTCATGATTCTGGCTCCAGACTCCCTTGGGATTTTTCCAGATGCGTTTTGTTATTTTATTTTTTTCTGCTGTAGACAGATGGCCTTGTGCAAGATTACCCTTCTGGATGAGTGTGTAAAGGGACATACTTTCATATTTTAAAAAAAAAATGAAATTGGTCCAGGATATGCACTTTAAGAAGTAGCAGTAATTAACAGTACTCTTGTATTTTGTACATTTTCAAAGAAATTATGAAATTAAAAACATCTCTGACTAAGGCACTCCAAATTAAAATGTCTTTAATATTTTAGACAAGTCCTACATGGACAAATTAAAAACAAAGCCCACGCGTAGCGGCATGGGTGCCTTCTTCAGGGCAATATCACAAAGGAACAAGGTAGCTTTATTCAAGATGTAGAAAAGGACAGGTGAAGACAATTGGATAATTAGTCCTGAAGCTCTACACATTGCTGAGTCCGCCCCTCACACAGCTCCCAGCACTAAAAAGTTTTCCATCAAAAACTGTCAATCAATGGCTTGGGCCCGCCTCTCACACGGCTCCCAATCCAAGACAGCCATCATTCAAAATATTGCAAAAACATCAAAAATACACATATATTCCATTCACTGCAAATGTACACAACCCACATACATGCACAAAGGGTACAGAGAGAGAGAAAAAAAATATAAAAATCTTTTCTTTCAGATAGAACCATGCAAACCATGCATTTTGGCTGTGGATCTAGAATACCTTGGATTAAAGAGCACCCAAACCTAAAAAAAAGACTCTAAACCATTGGAAAAAGAGCACGCCATAATCTAAAAAAACTAAAATTATGAAATTAATTAGGACTTTTATCACAGAGGGAAAACAAAACAAAAAAAATCCTGAACATATTTTAGCACTAAAATTTTAATGGATTAGTCCCTTCCCACAACACAGTAAAGACCTTGGGCCAATACTGACACACACACAGTGACCTAAATTCTTAGGAATACTATCTGGCTTTCAATCCTGAAAAAAGAAATAAATTTAATATTTAAAATTACAGGCAACATTTGACATGCTGATATTATGTATGGCTACCTTGTTGAAAAATAAAATACATTTTATCTGCTAAAACAATTACCTCAAATCTCAGGAGGAAAAAAGTGAATTTCCTGCAGCCAGTTCATTCCAGGCACAGGATAAAAACCTCAGGGTATTGTAGAAATTCTGGTGCTGGTGCACATTTCTGACTTTACGTTCATTTCTAAATAAAGACATCACCATGCAGGGCTGTAATGCAGTTGGTCATATCTCAGTATGAGCAACTTTATACTGCATGTAGTAAGCAAGAGAAGTGGAGTATATTGCAGCTTTGCCTCAGAATTCTGATGTTCTCTAATGTATACTTGATTTTCTGCTGAACACGTACACATCTCTGAATGCATGCGCACTACACCTTTATTAAATACCCACTTCACCTACCAGGAGCACAAAGAGTGTGGGCTGAAAGTAAGACAATCCCCCAAATAATATACAAACAAGAACACACAATAGGCATGTACAGCAACTTGCAACTCAAGAGAAGAAGAAGAGCGTCTTCGTCTTTATTCTGTTTAATGCTGATGTTAGAAGAAGAATGAGACATGAGGAAGAAAAAACAGTCTTCTGTATTCCGCACTTTGACTACTCTTACCTACTGGACAGCATTTCCATGCTCAGTTTCACACATGCACAGTCAACAGCCTGTGCGCATGATGAAATGTGCATCATGTGCACCATGTGCAAACGCTGTCCACTTAAGTAAAATTCCTGGGTTTCAGTCATGTGACTTTTCTTAGCGGTTTTACTGGAAGTGAAATAGCTGGTGGTCTAAACGGCTGCCGTAGTGCAAACAACTAGCGATAACTTATCAAAGTACGCTCGTAATCTAGAAGCCACTGCTCGCTTTAGATATATTCAGAAGATTGCTATGTGCAATGGAATCGACCCCTACAGTCTGGGAAAGAAGGATTTGTCATACGATCTCGAAAATTACACTTCAGTCGAGTTCCTCGACATCTCGAACTATCTGGTGTTGCAGACGTCCTTCTACACTGCAAAACAAATGAAAGCATGGAAGAGTATGGAGGCTTACAACTTTTTTGTATGTGGCTGGGTAAAGGACCTCGGTATCAAATCACTGCCGAATGAATCCTGTATTGTTTTTGCCCGTGTATGCATGTTTTTTTTTAAGCTTTTCGTTCGCGTCTTTACAACGAAGCGCTGCAAGTTGAAGTGTAAACAAACAACAGTTTGCTTGATTCTCACTTGTGTCGGCTCTTATCTCTCAGGCAAATCATTCACAAAGATCATCAAAAACCCCTTTAAAGACCTGGATCTTAGTTAAACAAGACGGAGAAGAGATCATGGCACATTGTAACTGTATGGCTGGGGAAGAATTTTGTCATGACCTTCATGCATATGCACTTTGTGAGGAGTAAACAAAGAAACAGCTGGAGACTTTAACACTTCATGACTTAAAAAAAAAGTACCATAAAATAACGACACAGCAAGAAAAGTACTTGGAAAACACCAAGGACATGGCTGAGAGGGATATACAAATCTTTCACCAAGTGATCACTGCAAACTCGAGCATGCTTCGACTCGGCTCACTTCAATTTCAGTGAGAAGTTCAAAAGCCACCTTTCTCGACATCTTTTTGTGAAATCCTGTGTTCGTTCACCCTTTTTTTATTAGCTCACGGGGAACCCTGAAGAAACTTTTAGCAGTTTTGTGGTTTGATTGATTCGAACAACCTAAAACAACGCAAGCATAAGGCGTTTTTAGATTAGATTAGATTAGATTCACTTTATTCATCCCACATCGGGGAAATTCACGTGTTACAGTAGCAAGAAAATGTCATACAGATAACAAATAAAACTGAAATAAAATTTAGACAAACAAAAGATTAAATACAGAGGGCTATTTGCATTATCTACTGTGAAAAATTACGGAAAAATTGCCTTATTGAGAGGCTCAGAAAAATTGCACATTACAGGTAGACTCTGTGTATACAGTATATAGAGTCTACCTGTAACGTGCAATTTTTCCGAGCCTTTTCATGTGAGCAATGCACCTTCTCCGTACAAACGCTTTGTCAACTGAGCTTTAGTAGACCACCAGCTAAAGTTTTGAATAACTAATGAGGCGGATGTGACATCATGTGAAACCCAGCAATTGGGCCTCACGCTCACAATAGCCAATCTATACCGTGCCCAAGCATGTTTGACCCCCAAAGTCCAGTTCGTTTGACTAGTGTGATCACCTGGCCCACTTGGAAGAGGTGGGCTCAGACACGGTTAAGTTGGACTCAGGCACGGTGCACATCAGTGCGATCACTAACCAAGAACTTGAACGTGATGATGTAAACTTTTCAATTCATTCGAGAATGTTTGGGTTAATAACGTATTTGGTTCTCACCTTACCGATGCTCACAAGTTCTAGTCAGCGAGTAAAGCTGCACATTCCTCTCTCAACGTCAGCTGTCTCTGTAAAAATCTTGTGTACAGCACGATTTACTGAAAATTGCTGCATTTCATAAGTGATAAACCTGTAGCCTACAACATGTGAGGGAGCTGTGTTTCACTCCATCCAAAATGACTCCAAATAAGCCACAATGTAAAAACAGTCTCCACTGTGCACTTTTCTTCAACACGAAAAGTTGCATGGTGATTACGAAAGCGTACACGGGCCCGTAATAATGTGGGCGCAGGCCAGCAGGGGAGTGGGGCAGAGGCAAAGAACAAACAGAGGGGCTGGTGAGGGACAGTTTACAGGCTAGCTGCTGTAAAACAAGTGACAACAGCTTCATGAATATTTCACCACTTTCAGCTTTAAATATATAAGAGTATGATCTCATCTCATTATCTCTAGCCGCTTTATCCTTCTACAGGGTCGCAGGCAAGCTGGAGCCTATCCCAGCTGACTACGGGCGAAAGGCGGGGTACACCCTGGACAAGTCGCCAGGTCATCACAGGGCTGACACATAGACACAGACAACCATCCACACTCACATTCACACCTACGGTCAATTTAGAGTCACCAGTTAACCTAACCTGCATGTCTTTGGACTGTGGGGGAAACCGGAGCACCCGGAGGAAACCCACGCGGACACGGGGAGAACATGCAAACTCCACACAGAAAGGCCCTCACCGGCCACGGGGCTCGAACCCAGGACCTTCTTGCTGTGAGGCGACAGCGCTAACCACTACACCACCGTGCCGCCCTAGTTTTGGAATAAAAGGAATAAAACATTTTGGGGCATGCTGTTCTAGGAATGATCAATTCTAGAGTTGTAACTGCCCCCTGCTAAAAGTTTGGAACATTACATCACCCTGTCAAGGATTATTTTCCTATTACAGAATGCCCCTTCATGCTTTATTTCTAACTTAATGCAGAGCTGCTTGCCTGGTGATGAAGTTTTTCCCAACAAAAAGCTCATATAAGCTTGAGTCCTAAAACCTCACACCATCTTCAGTGAAACAGAGGAACTTGTACGACTAACAAATAATGGCTTAAGGCCCACAAAATAACTGATCAACATCTGAATTCTTTTTAAGGACAGTTATTTCCCACTGCTTCCTGGATAATAGGTAATGATCATCCTGCTGAGACACCTCATGGTATTTGGCTTGAGTTGTCAAGTTAGTGAATAGTACAATTTTTCTTGGTTTGGCTCTATATACCAGCACACTGAATATGACATTAGCCAGTGACTAGGCTTTTAACGTTGTGTGGTATATGGTTAAACCAAAATGGATGCAAATAAATTCAGGGTGGCACGGGGATGTAGTGGTTAACACTGTTGCCTCACAGCAAGAAGGTTGTGAGTTCAAGCCCAGCAGCCGACAGGGACCTTTCTCTTATCGATGCAATTACAACCCCGATTCCAAAAAAGTTGGGACAAAGTACAAATTGTAAATTAAAACGGAATATAATAATTTACAAATCTCAAAAACTGATATTGTATTCACAATAGAACATAGACAACATATCAAATGTTGAAAGTGAGACATTTTGAAATTTCATGCCAAATATTGGCTCATTTGAAATTTCATGACGGCAACACATCTCAAAAAAGTTGGGACAGGGGCGATAAGAGGCTGGAAAAGTTAAAAGGTACAAAAAAGGAACAGCTGGAGGACCAAATTGCAACTCATTAGGTCAATTGGCAATAGGTCATTAACATGACTGGGTATAAAAAGAGCATCTTGGAGTGGCAGCAGCTCTCAGAAGTAAAGATGGGAAGAGGATCACCAATCCCCCTAATTCTGCGCCGACAAATAGTGGAGCAATATCAGAAAGGAGTTCGACAGTGTAAAATTGCAAAGAGTTTGAACGTATCATCATCTACAGTGCATAATATCATCAAAAGATTCAGAGAATCTGGAAGAATCTCTGTGCGTAAGGGTCAAGGCCGGAAAACCATACTGGGTGCCCGTGATCTTCGGGCCCTTAGACGGCACTGCATCACATACAGGCATGCTTCTGTATTGGAAATCACAAAATGGGCTCAGGAATATTTCCAGAGAACATTATCTGTGAACACAATTCACCGTGCCATCCGCCGTTGCCAGCTAAAACTCTATAGTTCAAAGAAGAAGCCGTATCTAAACATGATCCAGAAGCGCAGACGTCTTCTCTGGGCCAAGGCTCATTTAAAATGGACTGTGGCAAAGTGGAAAACTGTTCTGTGGTCAGACGAATCAAAATTTGAAATTCTTTATGGAAATCAGGGACGCCGTGTCATTCGGACTAAAGAGGAGAAGGACGACCCAAGTTGTTATCAGCGCTCAGTTCAGAAGCCCGCATCTCTGATGGTATGGGGTTGCATTAGTGCGTGTGGCATGGGCAGCTTACACATCTGGAAAGACACCAATGCTGAAAGGTATATCCAGGTTCTAGAGCAACATATGCTCCCATCCAGACGACGTCTCTTTCAGGGAAGACCTTGCATTTTCCAACATGACAATGTCAAACCACATACTGCATCAATTACAGCATCATGGCTGCGTAGAAGAAGGGTCCGGGTACTGAACTGACCAGCCTGCAGTCCAGATCTTTCACCCATAGAAAACATTTGGCACATCATAAAATGGAAGATACGACAAAAAAGACCTAAGACAGTTGAGCAACTAGGCCATTATTAAAAAATGTTCTGTTTCCGGTCCACCGGCCGGGTGAGTGCCGTTTGTGCGGTTGAATTTTTTTTTAACCCCAGTTTTTCGACATTTTTTTCGGGTTCGTAAATCTAAAATCGAACTTGACATTTACGCATTCCCAGGGCTTTCCACTAAGGCTTATACTAGCCAGCCATGACAAATAAGTAGCCAGCCGGGGGGGGGGGGTTGTAAACTCCTGTGCACGCAGTTCCCAGGATTAAATGTATTTTCCACAGACCATTTATTTATTCACTTGACTCAAATACAAAGTAAAATGGCAGTAAATCTTCTTTCTTTTCTTGCGTATTGCATCATGAGGCGTTCCTGGCTTGTAAATCTCTTATTTTCGGTGCACGACACATTCACGCAGCTGAGCATGCTATGAATTAACAGCGACAACAGTCTGTAGTGGTGGCTGCACAATTAAACACTCAGCGAACATTTCTCCATTTGTGTATGAAAATACACTCCAACCACTCAGTTTGGTTTCATTTACAACCAACGGTGTCTTTTGATGCCAGCACGTAATTGAACGAGAGAAGACTGGTTTACCGGAGACAAAATAAGCGTTATCTCTGCTTCTGTTCCCTCCGACAACCCCGACACACTACTGCCTCCGCCGAGTGCGCGCGCGCACACACACCGCATGTCGGGGCCGCGGATGAGTTACTCTCCATTGATCAACAAAGTCGGCGGGGAACTTGTGGTTATTATCGGTACAAACAGCGCGAATCACAACTTAAATGAGTGCGGTTCAGTTTGACATTATTGTCAGTCCGTTAGATAAACATTTAATTTTATTAAAATCGAAAATTAATATTTAGAGCCTGTGGGCTACAAAAATAATAGTCATTAAAGTAGCCGGCTGGACTTAATTGTGTAGTCGGCTGTATGGCCGGCAGCCGGCGCTTCCGCGCAGAATACAGAATTGAATCAGCTCTGCGCATGCGCCGTGCGGCACAAAAAAATGGCAGCCACCATGAAGGAAGGAGATCCGGAGTTTTCAAACATTTGCTTAAGTGTGAAATCGCAAAATGGTATTATAGCGAACAACAAAATAGTAAAGATTCAGAAAAACAAATAATTCAGTGATCATTTTAATAGTGTAATTTCATCCGAACTAGGCCTAAAGGCCTCTGCATGCTCTTGTGGCAAGGCTTTTGCAGATAGCTTTTCGCAGACAGTTGTAATTTATCGTCGAGCGGGGAATAATAGGCGTGCACGATGTTATTCACCGCCACAACGCAAGGGGGTGCGAAGTCGCGAAATCGCTAGGAGTAGTTGGTGGGTGTGGTTAGTGGAGTGTTTATCCTCCGGTTACTTATAATGACTAGAACTGGAGTCGTATAGATGTACGTACTTCCTCACGTCCTCGATCAACCGCTCTTCGTGCTGCTCCATCTTCGCTCGTGTTTTTAAAAATGGCGGTCGTGAAAACAAACCAAACCGGGAAAGTAGGGAAGCGGACGTGCGTGTACAGCGGATGTAGAGTGGACCGATCAGAGCCCTCTTGTCTGCGACGCTGTCTGCGAGGCTGTCTGCGGTGGTCACAATTTTTGGGAGGTGCGCGCAGAGCATCTGCGAAGGGGTTGGGCTTCGCAGACGCCATCTGCAACGCCATCTGCGAGGACTGGGTTGTCAGCATAAATTGGCCTTAACGGTCGATTTAGAACTACAAAAAGTCCGTGTGTCGGACATTTTAAGTACCTTTGTAAAAGTTTTGCAAATGTTGCAGTCAGCATTTAAAATGCTAACTTAAAAGTTCTTGTACAAGTTTCAGTTGATTAAACCGTCATATTTTATTAAATGTGTCTGCTTTTGTAATAAAAAAGTACTGAAAGAAAAAGCAAACACAGCATTGTGATTTCTTATCTATCCATAAAAAAAAAAAAAAAAAATCCCTCCCTCCCGAATGAAAAATTTTTTGGTCACCCAGTGGACAGGAAACGGATTTTTTTTTAAGGATGGCCCTAGAATCCTACATTAGTCAAGAATGGGTTAACATTCCTATCCCTAAACTTGAGCAACTTGTCTCCTCAGTCCCCAGACGTTTACAGACTGTTGTAAAGAGAAAAGGGGATGTCTCACAGTGGTAAACATGGCCTTGTCCCAACTTTTTTGAGATGTGCTGTTGACATGAAATTTAAAATCACCTAATTTTTCTCTTTAAATGATACATTTTCTCAGTTTAAACATTTGATATGTCATCTATGTTCTATTCTGAATAAAATATGGAATTTTGAAACTTCCACATCATTGCATTCCGTTTTTATTTACAATTTGTACTTTGTCCCAACTTTTTTGGAATCGGGGTTGTATTATTATGCAATTATTATGTGCAATAATATAGGCCTTAAACTATTTTTATGCACACACACACACATACATATATTATTTATATATATATATATATATATATATATATATATATATATATATATATATATATATATATATATATATATATATGTGTGTGTGTGTGTGTGTGTGTGTATATATACAGAGTCTACCTGTAATGTGCAATTTTTCCGAGCCTCTCAATAAGGCAATTTTTCTATACTTTTTCATGGTAGATAATGCAAATAGCCCTCTGTATTTAATCCTTCGTTTGTCTAATTTTTATTTCAGTTTTTTTTTGTTATCTGTTTGACATTTTCTTGCTACTGTAACACGTGAATTTCCCCAATGTGGGATGAATAAAGTGAATCTAATCTAATCTATGTGGAGTTTGCATGTTCTCCCCGTGTCTGCGTGGGTTTCCTCCCACAGTTCAAAGACATGCAGTTAGGTTAACATGGGGCGGCCTTGGGCTGAAGTGCCCTTGAGCAAGGTATCTAACCCCCAATTGCTCCCCAGGTGCTGTAGTATAGCTGCCCACTGCTCTGGGTATGTGTGTGTGCCCATTGCTCACTTGGGTGTGCATGCGTGTGTTCACTGCTTCAGATGGGTTAAACGCAGAGGACGAATTTCACTGTGCTCGAGCGTGCATGTGACAAATAAAGGCTTCTTCTTCTAAAAAAAATTACAGCACCTCCACGTTCTTATCATTAGTTTATTTCAAATTCAACGTACTGCAGTACACAGCCACAAATAATAAAAATGTGCCACTCTTCAGTTATTTCAGATGATCTCTTAAGCAGTTAAATGTGCTGCCTAATTAACACATTACAAAAACAAATTAGAACAGTGAAATTAAATACTTTTACAACAACAAAAAAAATTGTGCCTTCAAATATTAGTCATATTGTGTAAATCAGATGGTAAAAACATGAATTCAGTCCACTGGGCATGCTTGGGCATGTTGCAGTATTTCGAAGGGCACTCTTACCACTTTACTATTGCTAAGGACTCAGTCCTGTCTCTGTGCAATATATTGATATTAATTACACATACAACTACACTGAATTAATTGGTTTTAATGCTACTTAGTACTGCTGCTTCATCTGCTTTTCATACTCTCCTATGTCTATAGAGGACTGTCCAGACACTACAACTGCACACGGCTATTTATTTTACTACAGTTTGCACTCACAGACTGTGGCTGCACATATTCCAGTGTTTACAGTTAAAATCTGTACTTTACTTACACATTAAAGGGGAACTGAAGTCATTTTTAAACTTGCTTTATTTCTTAATTCACGTGTTTTTCAATTACGTTTTTGGTTTTATTAACCTGATATCATGACATTATATTACATTTATTGGCCTTTTCGGTTTTTAGCCACGTTGAATGTAGCTCGTGTGGTCCACGGCAGGCGTCGCTTATCCGCGCGATCTTCACGAGACTTGTGCGAGACTTCAAACGTGAAGTGTCAGCGCCGCCATTTTGAAAACTGTTTACACGGCGGCCAGATTGCCATACCATTCCAATTTAGATTAATTTCAAGATTTACCAGCTTCATCAGTGATGGAGATTACTCCATACGCCTTCGAACCAACGTGGAGTAGAGAAGAGTTGGAAAGACGACAGGATAAGGACGAGTCCGTTGCGCTGGTATTTACGTCATTACTGTCGCACAATTAAAATGTGCCAGATCAGGCGGCTGGTGGGTTTTCAAAATGATAAATACATGCATGTATTTTTGTGACAAATACATATTATACTGAGCGCATTTCCCACATAATCCTCACTAAGGTTTCGGACAGCACTACAAAATGGCGTCCACGCTATATAGTGAATAGGGCGCGATTTCGGACACAGGGAAAACTTCCGGCTTGATTACGTCAGCATTCGAAGGACGGCGTGTGTCTTTTGACAATGTTGGCAGATGTTGGTCACTTTGATTTCCACTGTACGTTTTCCTTCCGTCCTACGAAGTCTCGCACAGGTCTCAGCGAATCTCGTTTATGGCCATTGCTTTGACATCTCATCTCACTATCTCTAGCTGCTTTATCCTGTTCTACAGGGTTGCGGGCAAGCTGGAGCCTATCCCAGCTGACTACGGGCGAAAGGCGGGGTACACCCTGGACAAGTCGCCAGGTCATCACAGGGCTGACACAGACACAGACAACTATTCACACTCACATTCACACCTACGGTCAATTTAGAGTCACCAGTTAACCTAACCTGCATGTCTTTGGACTGTGGGGGAAACCGGAGCACCCGGAGGAAACCCACGCGGACAGAACATGCAAACTCCACACAGAAAGGCCCTCAATGGCCACGGGGCTCGAACCCGGACCTTCTTGCTGTGAGGCGACAGCGCTAACCACTACACCACCATGCCGCCTTGCTTTGACATATGGACTGATATATTACAAAGCATATTTCACTCATAACTTTCTATAGCAGTGACAAAATAGCTGTCAAAAATACATTCCTACATTTTATAAAATGAGGGAAATAGAATTTTGATTTTTTTTTTAATTGCCATCAGTTCCTCTTTAATTAGGCATACATAGTAATATATTCTAGGCATTTTGTATACATTTTGTACTGTTAAGGCATCTCTTTCCCCTCCTGTCCTCTCTTTATCTTCTGATGGATGTGTGTTGTATTGTACAGCTGTAGAGTATCTGAGCCTCACAACAAACATCTGTCACTGTCACTGATATTTTGTGCACATTGAGAAATAAACGGGGCGGCACAATGGTGTAGTGGTTAGCGCTGTCACCTCACAGCAAGAAGGTCCGGGTTCGAGCTCCGTGGCCGGCGAGGGCCTTTCTGTGTGGAGTTTGCATGTTCTCCCCGTGTCCGTGTGGGTTTCCTCCGGGTGCTCCGGTTTCCCCCACAGTCCAAAGACATGCAGGTTAGGTTAACTGGTGACTCTAAATTGACCGTAGGTGTGAATGTGAGTGTGAATGGTTGTCTGTGTCTATGTGTCAGCCCTGTGATGACCTGGCGACTTGTCCAGGGTGTACCCCGCCTTTCGCCCGTAGTCAGCTGGGATAGGCTCCAGCTTGCCTGCGACCCTGTAGAAGGAGATGAGAAATAAACTTGAAACCTTTCGGTTCCAGGTTGTAACACTATAAAAAGTGGAGAAAAGTGCAAGTGGGGTAAATACTTCTGCACCTCTACGAGCACTGTCTCCATAAATTAGCAAACATAAATGGATATAACTAAAAACATACATCATATATACAAAGGAGAGAGTGGAGACCGAGCACACAGTTACTGTTTCACCCAGAACTGCTTGATTTGCTCACACTAGCCTTTCACTGACAAACACACAGACAGAGAGAGAGAGAGAGAGAGACAGACAGACAGAGAGAGAGAGAGAGAGACAGACAGAGAGAGAGACAGACAGACAGAGAGAGAGACAGACAGAGAGAGAGAGAGTGTCGTACGGATTTAATTAATCATCTTCACAACCAAAGCTGTGACAATGGCAAATTAACGCCAAAATTCCGCCAGGCTGTATCCGGATACTTTATTACTTTTTATTATGTAAGTTATTCAGTAGCCAGATGTGAAGCGCCTCTGGACCAAACCGAGCAATGTTTTGTACACAAACACAGCTCAGTTAAACACTTACCAAACTAGTTTAATTGTGTTCACAGTAAACTTACTACATTCAAACCTGCAGAAGAGTTTAACAAGCCAACAGCAGTAAACTTACCACATGCTACAGGGACACTGCGATAACACCGTTTAAAAACACCAATTCAGCGCGTTTGTCGTGCAGCTGTTCCAGTTAAAGCTCGCTCCTCTTCTCCAGAGTGGAGGAGAAACAGCAGCAGCAGGACGGGCGCATCCTCTGTACCACACGCTCACTGGATATGGAAAGCCAACAGTGTCAGAATGTCTAAAATATCCAGCCCTGGATCCATGACCTGTAGTCGCTTATCCTGTTCTACAGGGTCGCAGGCAAGCTGGAGCCTATCCCAGCTGACTACGGGCGAAAGGCGGGGTACACCCTGGACAAGTCGCCAGGTCATCACAGGGCTGACACATAGACACAGACAACCATTCACACTCACATTCACACCTATGGTCAATAGACCCCTTCGCAGTAAACGTCATTCATACGTACCGGTAAGAGTAAATTGCGCACACAGCCTGGACCCAAAAAAGACTCAGCGACGGTAGAGACGAGAAGAAATATTTGGAAGAAATGCCTAGTTGTTGTGTTGTCAGGTGTCAGAATTGTAGCAGTGATGGGGTTAAAATGTGCAGAATTCCAGCAGGATCTCACCCATTCCAAAAAAATCGCCGACGTCTATGGCTACAAGCCATCAAACGTGTAGACTGGGATGAAAGCACTATCAAAAATGCCCGGGTTTGCAGCGCCCACTTCATCACAGGTAAGATCAGGCTATTTATTAAATCTTTCTTTTTTATTCTTTCTAGTCTTCGTTTATTGATGTAGCAAAATACTTTGGTAACGTTTGTCTGATTAGCTGGGTCATAGTTACACAATGTAATGAATATTGTTAGCATGTTAACTTAGGGGCAGCACGTAGGTGTGACCGTAGGTGTGAATGTGAGTGTGAATGGTTGTCTGTGTCTATGTGTCAGCCCTGTGATGACCTGGCGA
This sequence comes from Neoarius graeffei, assembly GCF_027579695.1. NCBI lineage: Eukaryota > Metazoa > Chordata > Actinopteri > Siluriformes > Ariidae > Neoarius > Neoarius graeffei. The sequence goes on along the minus strand of NC_083575.1, from coordinate 45,337,203 downwards.
CTTGTCCAGGGTGTACCCCGCCTTTCGCCCGTAGTCAGCTGGGATAGGCTCCAGCTTGCCTGCGACCCTGTAGAACAGGATAAAGCGGCTAGAGATAATGAGATGAGATGAGATGTTAACTTAGCTTTGCATGCAATTTTGTTTGTAGGAGATTACTTACCCTGCCATACATGTGCAATTGGCTGTCAAAACGTAGCCTTCCAGCTTGTTGTATACCACCCAGGCTTCATACATAGCAACCTTCTGACCTTGACGCTGACTTGGTAAGATTTTTGACTTCAGAGCACAGAAGTTTTCATCAATTTCAGTGTAAAACACGTTCTGTACATGCCCGCACATAACATAATCATATGCGTCTAAAGACTTGTAGGCACCAAGTTTTTCGTGGGTGTACACTGAAGTCTGGTCAATAAGGTACGAGTATATATCTGGCCATTGTATACCAGGGAACTTACTAACATCGTCCGTCCACTCTTTAATTAAATACGGATCCGGTAGGCGATGTCCACTTGTTAGAGTTAACTTATTTATGTAGCATTCTCGATCTTGTAACAACAATTGTTTTGCATAATCTGACAGCTCATAATGCCGGTCTATGGGCAGCGCCATTGTTTCTGAGTCCAGGCTGCGCGCGCATCCTGGCAACGGTCGGTTTGTTTACAAACATGCGAAGAGGTCTATTTAGAGTCACCAGTTAACCTAACCTGCATGCCTTTGGATGGTGGGGGAGGTCTAAATATATATATATATATATATATATATATATATATATATATATATATACACACTACCGTTCAAAAGTTTAGGGTCACCCAGACAATTTTGTGTTTTCCATGAAAAGTCACACTTTTATTTCCCACCATAAGTTGTAAAATGAATAGAAAATATAGTCAAGACATTTTTCTGGCCATTTTGAGCATTTAATCAACCCCACAAATGTGATGCTCCAGAAACTCAATCTGCTCAAAGGAAGGTCAGTTTTATAGCTTCTCTAAAGAGCTCAACTGTTTTCAGCTGTGCTAACATGATTGTACAAGGGTTTTCTAATCATCCATTAGCCTTCTGAGGCAATGAGCAAACACATTGTACCATTAGAACACTGGAGTGAGAGTTGCTGGAAATGGGCCTCTATACACCTATGGAGATATTGCACCAAAAACACACACATTTAGTAGAATTTAGCTAGAATAGTCATTTACCACATTAGCAATGTATAGAGTGGATTTCTGATTAGTTTAAAGTGATCTTCATTGAAAAGAACAGTGCTTTTCTTTCAAAAATAAGGAAATTTCAAAGTGACCCCAAACTTTTGAACGGTAGTATATATATATATATATATATATATATATATATATATATATATATATATATATGTATGTGTGTGTGTGTGTGTGTGCATGTTATTTACCAGCTGGGAGGTTCGTATCGTGAAATACCGTGACCAAGGTCTTGAAAGTACTGAGCGAGGCCCTCTGGGCCGAGGTCAGTATTCAAGGCCGAGGTCACGGTATTTCACCATATGGACCGACCTTAAGCTGGTAAATAATTTTTTTTTCTTTACCAAATTCTAACAGAAAACGAGAGTGCCTGAAAGGGAAAACTGAGTTGAGCCGCCATTTTGAATCCTCATTCATGGCTGTAATGCAAATTGCTTCCTCCTCGGTATACAAGTGCACTTCCATGGCAGGAAAAAAAAACTACATTTTGCCACCTGTGTAGTCCCCTATTTATACAAAATTGAGTCATTCAGGATTCAGCCATGTTTTTGCTCAGGGTTAGCAACAGCTAGAGGTTTTTAGCTTTCTCCTGAAATGTTTTATTTTATTTCTTCTTCCTCAGGGTAGTAAATCTTGCTTTCACTGTGAAGACTGTCGTTATCACTATTCATGATGTAAAATTAATGCTATTATGCTGAGAAATGCTGGCAAAAATGTATAAGGTTTTTGATAAAAAGATAAAAAAGATAAATGTTGCCAAAATTGCTACTAGGTTTGTTATTGTGAACGAGCGAGTCGCTAGAGGTCCATAACCAGGGTCTGTAACTGGGGTCCGTACCGTAGGATACGGACCCGCTCACCAGCCAATCAGAGCGCAGGATTTGATGGAAACCGGACCGCAAAAAAATATATATATATATTATTTACCAGCTGACCACTCGTGAGCCAATCATAGCTCATGATTTGATGGAAACCGGACTGCGAAAAAATAAGAAATCCTTATGCATAGACCGTTTGCACTTATCTCCTATGATGCTCTCCAATTTTGTTGTGTCCGCCATCTTTGTGGTATAGCATCCATGGCAACCGAGGAGAGTACATTGGCGAACGATAGTTTTTCGCAAATATATCACAAATTGAGTAATAGTGACAAGGTTAGGTTAACATGGGGCGGCCTTGGGCTGAAGTGCTCTTGAGCAAGGTACTTAACCCCTGACTGCTCCCTGGGTGCTGTAGTATGGCTGCTCATTGCTCTGTGTGTGCGTGTGTGTGTGTGTGTGTGTGTGCGTGCGCGCGCGCATGTGTTCACTGCTTCAGATGGGTTAAATGCAGAGGATGAGTCTCACTGTGCTTGAAGTGCGCATGTGACAAATAAAGGTTTCTTCTTCTTCTTAAGGTCAGATACAGGGAAAAGATAAAAGAGTGTTCAGGGGTAGATCCGTACAGCAATGTTGTAGAGTATGAAGACGATGTACGGAAGTGTGAGTTATGCAAACATCGTGAATTACCTGGTGTTAACTACTAGCTTTATCACTGGGAAGCAGATGAAAGCATACAAAAGTTTAGCGCAAGTTTACTGTAAGGATCTAGTAGGTTCCTGATGTGGGCAAATGTTACACAAAACACAAACAAACAAAAAAACAACCTTTGACGTCTTCTAAGGCAACATTTTACCGAGCTCAACCACCTACATTTTACTGGGGCTTAGTACTAGGCATTTGGAGTAGTGCTTACATGTATATCACTTACAGTCTGGCATATCTTTATATATATTTTGTCTATGGTTTATATAAACGGTAGAAATATAAACTTACCCTTTATGAAATGATCTGCACATACTCGTACATATTTGTAGCTGCTCTCTTTTATGTCCGATCTGTTAAGATTTGCAAGCCATTGTCTCTGTCATCTACAGGTTAGATCTTCCATTTGGGGTCTTTCTCACATTTTAACAGTGGGTAAACTAAACAATCTGACTCCAGCCTTTGGCGAATTGTTTGAGCAGCCAATAACTGCGCAAATTTGTGGCATTTCGTATTAAGGTACTTGTTGCTATGCATGTGTTATTCCACAAAGATGGTGGACACAGCTAAATCAGAGAGGGTCATGGGACGTGACATCATGTGCAAACGGTCGATACTCCAAACTCCGCCACTTCCTCTGTTCTTATTGCTCTTTAAGGCTGAAGTACTTCCATGGATGATATGTGTGAACGGCACGCATGATGCAAATGTTGTCATGTTCACAGTCGTGCACATGTGCGAAACTGAGTGTGTGGTAATATGGTGATCCAGTCATGGTAGTGTGAATGCATTCAGCTTGTGAGTTGACATGTCTGCAAAATTGAGTATATTTTTCTTTGGAGACACCAATCCATGTCCACATTATGCAAAGCCATGGCCACAAAAGTACACTTCAGTCTTTACTATAGATATACACAGTTGCTACATAGCTGATGATGTCACTCTATACAGCCATGTATGCATAACCGCATAACAGTATTTCTTTTCAGTGATGTAAAATGTGCATGTACCATTGTTATTTTAATCCAACACCCACCCACTGCTGAAGGAATTCTCACCAATCTCGCCCGGATTAGATACTTTTTATTGGTTACTATGATTGTTCACGCTTGACTAATCCCCAAGTGCTTGATCAATTCTGCCCTCTCCCCTATTTAGTATTTTTGTTAAATTTTTTTGGCGCCACCCACAATATTTTCGAGCAATTTTTTTGTTCCACTTCCAAAAAATGCACAATTTAGTAATTTAAGACAGAGTGACTCTGACCAAAACAAAGCATTTACTGAAGAGCAGTGAACTGGTCTATACACACCAGGGTTAATAGAGTTAATGTAAACTAACACTAAAACTAAAACTAGCAGTGAAAAAATAACTTTGTTAACTGAAAAAATGTGGTTTTTGAAAAAAAATTAAACTAAATAAAAACTACACTGAACAATGCAACATGAACAAAAAAGAAAAGAAAAAGAATTACAGGTAAAATCAGCTTCGTTTTCATTTCATTCTCCCCCTCAAGACAGTAATGGACTAGTACCAGAAGGTGGCAGTAATGTAGAAAAACTCCAAAGACGAAGATACTTGTAGGGCCAAGGAAGGACAACCGGTGAACTGGCGACAGGGTCATGGGTGTCAAACGCTCATTGATTCTCATGGGGCATGAAGGCTAGCCCATATGGTCCAATCCCACAGAAGAGCTACTACTGTAGCAGAAACTGCTGAAAAAGTTAATGCTGATACCTTTCTGTTTTAGCCATGCCCCATGTGAATCAATGAGCCTTCGACACCCATGACCTCGTTGCTGGTTCACTGGTTGTCCTTCCTTGGCCATACAAGCATCTTCGTCTTTGGAGTTTTACTACATTACTGCCACCTTCTGGCACTAGTCCATTAGGTACTAACCACTGCGTACTGGGAACACCCCACAAGATGTGCCATTTTGGAGATGCTCAGACCCAGTCATCTAGCCAGCACAATTTGGCCCTTACACTTGCCCATTTTTCCAGCTTCTAACACATCAACTTTGAGAACTGACTGGTCTCTTGCTGCCTAATATATCCCACTGCTTGACAGGTGCCACTGTAATGAGATAACCAATGTTATACACTTCACCTGTTAGTGCTCATAAAGTTATGGTGCTTATAGATAGATAGATAGATAGATAGATAGATAGATAGATAGATAGATAGATAGATAGATAGATAGATAGATAGATAGATTGATTGCAGGGTTTTTTTTGCATATTATCCTGCTGAAAGAAGGCATTACTTGGTTCGCAACAATGTTTAGGTAGGTGGTACATGTCAAAGTTACATCTACATGAATGCCAGGACATAAGGTTTCCTAACAAAAGCCCAGAGTGTCACACTGACTTCACCGGCTTGCTTTCTTCCCATAGTGCATCCTGACACCATCTCTTCCCCAGGTAAGCAATGCACATGCAGCCATCCATATGATGTAAAAGAAAATGTGATTCATCAGATCTATGGTCCAGTTCTGATGCTCACATGCCCATTGTAGGTGCTTTTGGCAATGGACAGGGGTCAGCATGGGTTCTCTGACTGGTCTGCAGTTATACAGCCCCATGCACAGCAAGCTGCGATGCACTGTGTGTTCCAACACCTTCCTACACCTTTCTGTGATAGTCAGCATGAACTTTTTTCAGAAATTGCAGTAGTTACTACCTGTCAAATGTGGTCCAAGGAAGGACAAGCTGTGAACTGCTGTGAATTGTTGTCTCAGTGACTGCAAGTTTCCTAGGTCCTATGGCTGCAAAACAAATCCTGTCTCCACCACCATCATGCCTCCGCCACCATGTTTGTGGTGATATCCTGTGCCAAACCTGGTATGTATGACAACCAAACATCTCCACCTTGGTCTCATAAGTTCAAAGGATATTGTCCCAGAACTTTTGTGGCTTGATCAGATGCAATTTTGCAAATCTAAGTCAAGCTGCCATATTCTTTTTGGAGAGAAGAGCTTTTTCCTAGCCACCATAAAAGCCATACTTGTTCAACTTTTTTCTGATTGTGCTGCCATGAACATAAACATTTATTGGGCTTACAGAGGTCTGTGGGTCACATGATGTAGCTCTTGGGTTTTGACCTTGATCTGAATTTGCCAGGACACCCACTCCTGGGAAGATTGTCATCTGTCTTGAAGGCTCAACATTGGTAAACAATTCTTTTCAATGTAGAATGGTGAATTTCAAATTGTTTGGAAATGGCCTTATAATCTTTCCCAGACTGAATTGCTTCTCTGAGGTCATGGCTGATGTGTCTGCCAAAAGCTCTGGCTTTATAGAGGTAGTAACACTTCTTGATGATTAACTAATCTTGTACATTTTATTATTTAATACCTGGTTTCTGAATGTTGGCTTACTTTTGGGTTTTTTTGTTTGTTTGTTTTTGGGGGGATGACTAATCTGTTGATTTTTCTTTTTTTTTTTGGTTTATAGAAGTTAGTGAAGACCACACAATTGTTATTTACTTAGCCCCTGATAAATAAACACACACACACACACACACACACACACACGTGTGTTTATTTATTTATCAGACAATGTTAAACTGCATTCAGCATGTATTACAAACTGCATGGCTCCATAATAAAAGAGTTCAGGTGTTAAACTGGCCTGCCTGCAGTCTAGACTTTTCTCCCATTGAAAATCTTTGGTGTATTATTTTGTATGAAGTGCAAAATACAACAAAGGAGACTCTGAACTGTTGAGCAAATAAAATTGTATATTAGGCGAGAATGGGACAACATTTCTCTTTCAAAACTACAGCAATTGGTCTCCTCAGTTCCCAAACATTTACAGAGTGTTATTAAAAGTAAAGGTGATGCAACACAGTGGTAAACAGGCCCCTGTCCCAACTTTTTTGAAACCTGTTGCTGGCATCAAATTCAGAATAAGCATACATTTTTCACAAACAAACAATAAGATTTCTCAGTTTCAACAATTGATATGTTGTCTTTGTACTATTTTCAATGAAATATTGGGTTTCCATCATTTGCAAATCATCACATTCTCTTTTTATTTATGTTTTATCCAACATCCCAACTTTTTTGGAATTGGGGTTTTAAAATAAATGAAATTAAATGAATTGGGGTTGTAAAATGAATGTAATGTTTAATAATTCTTTGTTCTGTTTAAATATTAGCTTGTGAGATACCGAAAATGTAAAAGTAGTCATTATACAAGATTTATTTGTTGAGGCAGTTGAGTCCAGAAATTACTTACTATGCAAAAGCTTCATGATATCTTTTATTCATAAGCTCTCCAGCCTGAAAACTAATTCATGTGTTGATGGACAAACAGGTGCAATCTGAGATTGCACCATATTTTTATTGAGACATTCTCATTGCTGACAGCTATGACAGGCAAAATGATTTCTGTAACACAATCTTTGGCCTGTCATTTCAGTAATTCAAGCTGTACAAATAAAACTGAGTTAATGCCAGTGACATGAAGTCATCTTTGAAATGTGGCATATCATTCAATTTGAATGGATTTGTATTACAGATGTGCCAAGTCACCAAACAAATGCATGCATAGAGCAGACCATTACTGAATGTAAATGAGAAGTGGAATCTTCTGAAATATTTCCATCTTTCCCACCTTCTTTTCCTGTAAAATAATTTATTTTCATTTATGCATTTATGCTGACCATCTGCGTACTTCTTTATCTGTTCGGTAATAGCCCTGCATTAACATAATTTTCTTGTTTAACAGAACATGAGAGCAAGCTTCTTTAAGCATAGAGTGATAGAACACCATTTGTATTCACATATCAACATGTGATTTATCTGTAAACAATGTTATATATACACTTTTTTTTCTTTACAATTTATAGCCAATTCTCAGTATCATTGTAAGCCTAGAAGAATAAAGGCTGGCCAGTACAACTATTGCAAATATAAATGCAAGCTGCAAGCAGCCATGCAGTAGTGATGAGTGCCTCAGCTCTCTAACAAGACAAGAACCAGTGTGTAACTCCAGTAAGCAATCTGACATTTGACTAAATCCACCCCACTCCCCATCAGAGCACAGCCAGTTGTGTCTGAAAAAGCCCAGAAGCCACAGATGCCAAATGGTAGAGCTGTGAGTCTGAAACCCAGCTGTAGGACTCAAGCATGTTTTATATGTGTCTATTTGATTTAACATAGACAATAGGTTTTGCTTTCCACAAGTGTTAGGCTCAAAAATATATTATACAATTATATTGATAGTAAAGTATGACATTATCTGAATACTGGTGAAACGGATTTCATTTGTGGCTTGAGTAATAATGTAGAAAACTCAAATGGACAAAAATATCTAATCATTTTGTGGCAGTTCGTAGGAGGGGGAGGAGCACAGAAAGACGGCAGGCCAGAATAAAGTTCCATAATGCTCTTTTATTCGTTCTTTTCAGACACAAATCCCTCCAGTCACACCACACACACCAGTTGACTGGTTCCAGAGAGAGCTGCCTTCCTCTGCTCTCTCTCTCTTTATATAGGGCGTGGTCACTGGGAAGACACACAAACACAGGTTAATTGACATCAGGTGTAGTGATTTTGCCACTTACCTTCCCTGACTCCGCCCTCCTGTCACAGACTGATGCTTGGCCACGCCCCCGCTGCCACATACCCCCACCGCCCGACTCAGGCCGGGCGGCCGTCCGGCCTGCAGCCGACTCCCCCCCCCCTTGACGGGAGAGAAAGTCCGCCACAACCATCTGCGCCCCCGGCCTGTGGATCACCTTGAAATTAAAGGGTTGGAGTGCCAGATACCAACGGGTGATCCGCGCGTTGGCATCCTTCATGCAGTGGAGCCACTGGAGGGGCGCGTGGTCCGAACAGAGGGTGAAAGGGCGTCCCAGCAGGTAGTAGCGGAGGGCGAGGACCGCCCACTTGATCGCGAGGCACTCCTTCTCTATCGTGCTGTAGCGCCCCTCGCGTACCGACAGCTTTCTGCTGATGTACAGCACGGGACGATCCTCCCCCTCCACCTCCTGGGACAACACGGCCCCCAGCCCTCTGTCCGACGCATCCGTCTGTAACATAAAAGGGAGAGAAAAGTCAGGGGAGTGTAATAGTGGCCCCCCGCACAGTGCAGCCTTTACCTCAGAGAAAGCCCGCTGGCATTGCTCCGTCCACTGGACCGGATCTGGTGCCCCCTTTTTAGTGAGATCAGTCAGCGGGCTGGTGACGTCCGAATAGTTAGGTATAAACCTACGATAGTAGCCAGCCAGCCCCAGGAACTGTCTCACCCCCTTTTTGGTCTTGGGCCTCGGGCAGGCCGCAATTGCTGCTGTCTTGTTAATTTGGGGACGCACCTGCCCGTTGCCCAAGTGGAAGCCCAGATACCGTACTTCCACCCGCCCAATCGCACACTTCTTTGGGTTGGCTGTGAGACCCGCTCGCCTCAGCGACTTAAGGACGGCCCTCAGGTGTTGTAAGTGCCGCTGCCAGTCATTACTATAAATAATGATATCGTCGAGGTATGCGGCTGCATAAGTGGCGTGGGGGCGGAGGACCCTGTCCATCAGCCGCTGGAATGTAGCGGGCGCCCCAAACAGCCCAAAAGGAAGTGTGACAAACTGGTGTAAGCCGAACGGTGTGGAAAAGGCCGTTTTTTCTCGGGATAATGGAGTCAAGGGGATCTGCCAATAACCCTTTGTCAAATCCAGTGTCGAGTAAAAGTGAGCCGTGCCTAGCCGATCGAGCAACTCGTCAATACGAGGCATTGGGTACGCGTCGAATTTAGACACCGCGTTGACTTTTCGGTAGTCCACACAGAACCGGACCGACCCATCGGCCTTGGGAACCAAGACCACTGGGCTGCTCCAGTCACTGTGGGACTCCTCGACGATGCCCATCTCGAGCATGGCCTCGAGTTCTTCCCGAACCACTTTTTTCTTGTGTTCGGGCAGCCTGTAAGGGCGGCTACGCACTACCACCCCCGGGGGCGTCTCAATGTGGTGCTCTATGAGGTCGGTGCGGCCAGGCAGAGGCGAGAACACGTCCGAAAACTCGGTCTGCAACTGGGCGACCTCCGCGAGTTGGGTCGGGGAGAGGTGGTCTCCACAGGGGACCGGAGAGGTATGCGATGCCAATGTGCCCTTTTGAACCTCCGGCCCCAGCTCCGCCTTCTCCGGAACCACCGACACCAACGCTACGGGGACCTCCTCGTTCCAGAGCTTGAGTAGATTGAGGTGGTAAATCTGTAGTGCCCCACCTCTGTCCGTTCGCCTCACCTCGTAGTCGACGTCCCCGACTCGCCGTGTGACCTCAAAGGGTCCTTGCCACCTGGCGATCAATTTGGAGCTCGATGTGGGCAACAGTACGAGTACTTTATCTCCCGGTGCGAACTCCCTAAGGCGCGTACCCCTGTCATACAGGCGGGTTTGCCGTTCTTGGGCCTGCCGCAAATTCTCCTGGGTTAGGTGTGTGAGCGTGTGGAGTTTTGCGCGCAGGTCAATAACGTATTGAATTTCATTTTTACTGGGTGAAGGTCCCTCCTCCCAATTTTCTCGCAGCACGTCTAAAATGCCGCGCGGCTTACGCCCGTATAACAATTCAAACGGGGAGAACCCCGTGGAGGCTTGGGGGACCTCTCGCACTGCAAATAACAAGGGTTCGAGCCATTTATCCCAGTTACGTGCGTCCTCACTTACGAATTTTTTAATTATATTCTTGAGGGTGCGATTGAACCGTTCAACTAAACCGTCCGTTTGTGGGTGATACACGCTGGTGCGGATCGGCTTAATACCTAATAGTCTATACAGTTCGCTCAGTGTTCGTGACATAAACGAGGTGCCTTGGTCAGTCAGAATCTCTTTCGGGATTCCAACTCGGGAGATGATGCAGAAGAGTGCCTCCGCAATACTGCGTGCTGAGATATTGCGAAGAGGCACCGCTTCCGGGTATCGGGTTGCATAGTCCACCAGAACTAATATAAAGCGGTACCCTCGTGTTGACCGATCTAATGGCCCGACGAGATCCATCCCAACCCTTTCGAACGGGGTCTCGATTAATGGTAGGGGGCGCAAAGGCGCTTTTGGAATGGCCGCTGGATTTACTAACTGGCATTCGCGGCACGCCGTACACCACTTACGGACATCGCCGCGAATCCCCGGCCAATAGAATCGGGCCATTATTCGGGCTAGTGTCTTATCCTGCCCTAAGTGTCCAGCCATGGGATTAAAGTGAGCCGCCTGGAATACCAATTCCCGGCGGCTTTTTGGAATCAAAAGCTGGGTGATTTGCTCTTTCGTCTGAGTGTCCTGCGTCACTCGGTATAATCTATCTCTCATAATAGAAAAATAGGGGAAGGACGGGGTGGCGTTCGGCGGGAGCGTTTGACCATCGATTACTCTCACTTGGTCAAACGCATGCCGCAGAGTCTCGTCTCGCGACTGCTCTAACGGGAAATCCGCAAGGGATTCCCCGAGAGAGGGAGGAGGAGCCTGCGGCTCCTCACTCTGACGCGAAGATGACGTGGACGGCTCTGCGACAGCTGCCCCCGCCAAAGCAACACCGGGACCTCCCCTTGCTGACCTATGGCAGGACCCACTCTTCACTAGATGACTCATCAACTCCCCGAATCCCAGCCAATCCGTCCCCAAAATTATCAAGTGGGTGAGGCGAGGATTAACCGCCGCCTTTACTATAAATTTTTCCCCTCGGAACAAAATGTGGACCGACACCAACGGGTAGCTGTGAACATCCCCGTGCACACACAACACCTTCACCCCCTGTGCTCCCCCCAATGCCTCGTCTTGCACCAGGCTTTGGTGGATTGAGGTCTGATTACAACCGGAATCCACCAATGCCTGATATGTATCCCCTTGGATACTCACCGGTATGCGATACGCTCCGGCCCGATCGAGGGCAGCTCCTGGCGCGTCGGGGATCCGAACCACCGCGCCCACTTCCATTGCCGAACACTGCTGTTGGAGGTGGCCCGGCTCCCCGCAGCGCCAGAAAACCGGCCCGGGCTTCCTCTCTGCACTGGCGCCCCGGGGCTCACTCACCTGAGGGGGGGAAGAGACAGACACGGAAGGGAAAAACGGGAGGACACTGCGGGTGCGACGGGCCGGCTGGGGTGGGGCCAGCCCCCGCCTCCGCGGTGGGGGAACGGGGTGAGGACGAGACACAGGAGGAGAGAGGGGGAGAGAGAGAGAGGAGAGGAGAGAAGAGGATGTTCGCTGTCCTGCCGTCGGAACAGCCGCCAAATGGTCCTCCGCCAACTCGATGGCCTGATCCAGCGACGCCGGGCGGTGGCACTGGACCCACTCCGCGGTTCCCTCTGGCAGGCGGCCGATGAACTGCTCCAGCACCACCTGATCGAGAATTCTCTCGGCGTCGTAGTTGTTGGCCCTCAACCACCGCCAGCAGGCGTCCCGGAGCTGCTGGCCAAACGCGAACGGCCGGCCGACTTCCTCCAGCCGCAGAGCGCGGAAGCACCGTCGTTGTTGTTCGGGGGTGCGCCCCACCCGCTGGAGGACGGCCCGGCGAAGGTCCGCGTAGGCCAGCCGGCGGTCAGCGGGGAGCTGTAGCGCGGCCAGCTGCGCCTCTCCTGTTAGCAGGGGGAGAAGGCGCGCCGCGTGCTGCTCCATCGGCCACCCCGAGGTCTCCGCGACTTGCTCGAAGAGCGTGATGAATGCCTCGGGGTCGTCTTGCGGGCCCATCTTGGTTAGGATGGGGGGGGACGGGCCCGCGGTGGGAGCGCTGGTGGACCCCGCCGACGCGAGGAGGTGCCGGAACGCCTGACGATCTTCCTGCTGCGCCAGCACCAGGGCCTCGAACCGGCGCTCTTGCTCCTTCCGGAGGGTGATTAGCGCCTGGTGCTGGCTCTGCTGGGCCGTGGTGAGGGCGTGGACCAGGTCCGCGAAGGTGGAGGGCTCCATGGGGCTGTTCTTTTCCTGTGCTCCGTCCCGGGTTTCGGCACCACTGTGGCAGTTCGTAGGAGGGGGAGGAGCACAGAAAGACGGCAGGCCAGAATAAAGTTCCATAATGCTCTTTTATTCGTTCTTTTCAGACACAAATCTCTCCAGTCACACCACACACACCAGTTGACTGGTTCCAGAGAGAGCTGCCTTCCTCTGCTCTCTCTCTCTTTATATAGGGCGCGGTCACTGGGAAGACACACAAACACAGGTTAATTGACATCAGGTGTAGTGATTTTGCCACTTACCTTCCCTGACTCCGCCCTCCTGTCACAGACTGATGCTTGGCCACGCCCCCGCTGCCACACATTTTTTTTAAAATTCCCCACAGCATTCAAAGATCTAAATAAGGCAAACCATTACCATTAATAATAAAAAAAGACAGTGGTTTATTTAAAATATGGTATCAACTAACAAATTTGCATCGACTATGATTAGACATAAAAGTATCCAGATCAAATGGAATCTAGGCCTATTTTTTCCACCATTATAGAATAGTGAATATTAAAGCAATCAAACTGACAGCCATTCACTTCTGAGATGCTCTCACCCTAAATAACCACAAACTATTACCGCCTAAATGTCACAAATGTGTCTTTTGTTTACTTTAGCTCTAAAGTAAATAACACATTAAGAAGCGCTACTGACCTGGCGACTTGTCCAGGGTGTACCCCGCCTTTCGCCCGTAGTCAGCTGGGATAGGCTCCAGTTTGCCTGCAACCCTGTAGGACAGGATAAAGCGGCTAGAGATAATGAGATGAGAGACTTTTCTATTAATTCTACCAAGTTAGTACCAGTTTTGCATTTTGATCAAATTAAGAAAAAAAAAAGATCATATGGGCGGCACAGTGGTGTAGTGATTAGCACTGTTGCTTCACAGCAAGAAGGTTCTGGGTTCGAGCCCAGTGGCCAGCGAGGGCCTTTCTGTGTGGAGTTTGCATGTTCTCCCCGTGTCTGTGTGGGTTTCCTCCGGGTGCTCCAGGTTCCGCAGGTTAGGCTAATTGGTGGCTCTAAATTGACTGTAGGTGTGAATGTGAGTGTGAATGGTTGTTTGTCTCTATGTGTCAGCCCTGTAATGACCTGGCGACTTGTCCAGGGTGTACCTCGTCTCTCGTCCACAGTCAGCTGTGATAGGCGCCAGCTTTTGCCTGTGACTCTGCACGGGAGAAGCGGTTACGGATAATGGATTGATGTTGAAATGATAGCCAGTCACATTTGAAATGATAGACAAGCAGGAATGACAATGTTTCAACAATTTAAAGAACATGGCAGGCGGCATGGTGGTGTAGTGGTTAGCACTGTCACTGCATAGCAAGAAGGTTCTGGCTATTCTGTGTGGAGTTTGCATGTTCTACCCATGTCTGCATGGGTTTCCTCCGGGTGCTCCGGTTTCCCCCACAGTCCAAAGACATGCAGTCAGTTTAAATAGCTACTCTAAATTGTCCATAGTTGTGTGTGTGTGTGTGTGTGTGTGTGTGTGTGTGTGTGTGTGTGTGTGTGTGTGTGTGTGAGAATGGTGTGAATGCTTGTTTCCCAAGCCCAGAAATGGGATGGTTGCGGCAGGAAGGGCATCCGGCATAAAACTATGACATATGGATCAATAGGGTCCATATGGCAGTGACCCCACACACATAAGTGGGGCAAGCTGGAAGAAGTGAAGTCAAAATGATCATATGAGCTCCTTTGTAAAAAGAAAGAAAGAAAGAAAGAAAGAAAGAAAGAAAGAAAGAAAACTGTATGGCATATGACCCAATTTCCTGTACAGAAGAATATGGCAGGCCTTTAGGTAAAGGCTTAATTTGCATATTTTAAAAGTCATTAAAATCAGTTGAATGCCCAGGAGCATGAACATGCTGTCTGAAGTACTGCACTGTGGTGTAACGTATGTCCCTTTAAAACAAGCATGACCCTTTTTTGGCCTATGATTATCTACAGATGGAACAGGGCATTGAACCAGCTTATTCTGGTCTACTAGCTCTAGCTCTGTTAATAGTGATAACTTGTTTGGTAAATATGTTTTCTGAAATATCATTTCCCATAGATATACATAACATTGTTTTTTATTTATATTTCTTCATTTTACAGTTTACAGCTAAACATGTAGCTACTTGAGGAGCTGAACAGCTACACAAAATAGTAATAGTAAGTGTTAGTATATACAGTGCTCTGCAAAAGTATCCATCCCCCTTGGTGTTTGTCCTGTTTTGTCACATTACAAGCCGGAATTAAAATGGATTTTGGGGGGGTTAGCACCATTTGATTTACACAACATGCCTACCACTTTAATGGTGCACATTTTTTTTAAATTGTGAAACAAACAATAATTAAGATGAAAAAACAGAAATCTGGAGTGTGCATAAGTATTCCCCCCCCCCCCAACGTCAATACTTTATAGAGCCACGTTTTGCTACAATTACAGCTGCAAGTCTCTTGGGGTTTGTCTCTATTAGCTTAGCACATCTAGCCACTGGGATTTTTGCCCATTCCTCAAGGCAAAACTGCTCCAACTCCTTCAAGTTAGATTAGATTAGATTAGATTAGATTAGATTAGATTAGATTAGATTAGATTAGATTAGAACTTTATTGATCCCTTTGGGCGGGTTCCCTCAGGGAAATTAAAAAGTTAGATGGGTTGCGTTGGTGTACAGCGATCTTCAAGTTATGCCACAGATTCTCAATTGGATTAAGGTCTGGGCTTTGATTAGGCCATTCCAAGACATTTAAATGTTTCCCTTTAAACCATTCCAGTGTAGCTTTAGCAGTATGTTTAGGGTCATTGTCCTGCCGGAATGTGACCCTTTGTCCCAGTCTCAAACCTCTGGCTGACTCAAACAGGTTTTCCTCCAGAATTGCCCTGTATTTCATGCCATCCATCTTTCCTTCAGTCCTGACCAGCTTTCCTGTCCCTGCAGATGAAAAACATCCCCACAGCATGATGCTGCCACCACCATGCTTCACTGTAGGAATGGTGTTCTCAGGGTGTTGGGTTTGTACCACACATGGCATTTCCCATGATGGCCAAAAAGTTCAATTTTTGTCTCATTTGACCAGAGAATCTTCTTCCATGTGTTTGGGGAATCTGCCACATGTTGTTGGACAAACTCCAAACATGTTTTCTTAAGTAATGACTTTTTTCTGGCCACTCTTCCATAAAGCCCCACTCTGTGGAGTGTACGGCTTAAAGTGGTCCTATGGACAGATACTCCCATCTCCGCTGTGGATCTTTGCAGCTCCTTCAATGTTATCTTTGGTGTTTTTGTTGCATCCCTGATTAATGCCCTCCTTGCCCGGTCTGTGAGTTTTGGTGGGCAGCCTTCTCTTGTCAGGTTTGTTGTGGTAAAATATTATTTCCATTTTGCGATAATGGATTTAATGTTGCTCCCTGGGATATTCAAAGTTTGGGATATTGTTTATAACCCAACCCTAATCTATACTTCTTCACAACTTTGTGTCTGACCTGTTTGGAGGCTCCTTGGTTTTCATGTTGCTTGCTTAGTAGTGTTGCAGAGTCAGGGTCCTTCCAGAACAGGTTGATTTTTACAGACATCATGTGACAGATCATGTGACACTTTGATTGCACACAGGTGGATCTTAATCAACTAATTATGTGACTTATGAAGTGAATTGGTTGGACCAGTTCTTATGTAGGGGTTTCATACGAAAGGGAGTGAATACTTATGCACACTCCAGATTTCTGAGTTTTTTCCATTGTAATTACTGTTTGTGTCACAATAAAACAACAATTTGCACCTTTAAAGTTGTAGGCATGTTGTGTAAATCAAAGGGTGCTCAACCTCCAAAAATCCATTTTAATTCCATCTTGGAATGCGACAAAACAGGACAAACACCAAGGGAGAATACTTTCGCAAGACACTGTACATTATAAACACGAACATAAAATAGTCACTTCAATTAAAAGGGTACTTTATAAGACACACTAATATGAATAACGGAGTAATATCAATTACTGCAAAATTTGTAATTTTAAAAGAAGTGCTCCTATGGCAAAACACAGCTGGATAAATAACTAAACAGATCCACACACTCTGAGAGATAAGGGAGATTTGGGATGAATGGCCATATGGTCTCTGAAGAGCTGAATGTTCAGATGTTTATGAAGAATTATGATAGAATTTGCACCATAAATGAAGTTAGGTACAACCCCAATTCCAAAAAAGTTGGGACAAAGTACAAATTGTAAATAAAAATGGAATGCAATGATGTGGAAGTTTCAAAATTCCATATTTTATTCAGAATAGAACATAGATGACATATCAAATGTTTAAACTGAGAAAATGTATCATTTAAAGAGAAAAATTAGGTGATTTTAAATTTCATGACAACAACACATCTCAAAAAAGTTGGGACAAGGCCGTGTTTACCACTGTGAGACATCCCCTTTTCTCTTTACAACAGTCTGTAAACGTCTGGGGACTGAGGAGACAAGTTGCTCAAGTTTAGGGATAGGAATGTTAACCCATTCTTGTCTAATGTAGGATTCTAGTTGCTCACCTGTCTTAGGTCTTTTTTTGTCATATCTTCCTTTTTATGATGCGCCAAATGTTTTCTATGGGTGAAAGATCTGGACTGCAGGCTGGCCAGTTCAGTGCCCGGACCCTTCTTCTACGTAGCCATGATGCTGTAATTGATGCAGTATGTGGTTTGGCATTGTCATGTTGGAAAATGCAAGGTCTTCCCTGAAAGAGACGTCGTCTGGATGGGAGCATGTGTTGCTCTAGAACCTGGATATACCTTTCAGCATTGATGGTGTCTTTCCAGATGTGTAAGCTGCCCATGCCACACGCACTAATGCAACCCCATGCCATCAGAGATGCAGACTTCTGAACTGAGCGTTGATGACAACTTGGGTCGTCCTTCTCCTCTTTAGTCCGAATGACACGGCGTCCCTGATTTCCATAAAGAACTTCAAATTTTGATTCGTCTGACCACAGAACAGTTTTCCACTTTGCCACAGTCCATTTTAAATGAGCCTTGGCCCAGAGAAGACGTCTGCGCTTCTGGATCATGTTTAGATACGGCTTCTTCTTTGAACTATAGAGTTTTAGCTGGCAACGACGGATGGCATGGTGAATTGTGTTCACAGATAATGTTCTCTGGAAATATTCCTGAGCCCATTTTGTGATTTCCAATACAGAAGCATGCCTGTATGTGATGCAGTGCTGTCTAAGGGCCCAAAGATCACGGGCACCCAGTATGGTTTTCCAGCCTTGACCCTTACGCACAGAGATTCTTCCAGATTCTCTGAATCTTTTGATGATATTATGCACTGTAGATGATGATATGTTCAAACTCTTTGCAATTTTACACTGTCGAACGCCTTTCTGATATTGCTCCACTATTTGTCGGCGCAGAATTAGGGGGATTGGTGATTCTCTTCCCATCTTTACTTCTGAGAGCCGCTGCCACTCCAAGATGCTCTTTTTATACCCAGTCATGTTAATGATCTATTGCCAATTGACCTAATGAGTTGCAATTTGGTCCTCCAGCTGTTCCTTTTTTGTACCTTTAACTTTTCCAGCCTCTTATTGCCCCTGTCCCAACTTTTTTGAGATGTGTTGCTGTCATGAAATTTCAAATGAGCCAATATTTGGCATGAAATTTCAAAAAGTCTCACTTTCGACATTTGATATGTTGTCTATGTTCTATTGTGAATACAATATCAGTTTTTGAGACTTATAAATTATTGCATTCCGTTTTTATTTACAATTTGTATTTTGTCCCAACTTTTTTGGAATCGGGGTTGTAGTTAGTGTCACCATCATGGAACTAGAAGTTCAGCATTAGATATAACCATGCAGTGGACTGACATTAATTATCCTCTTTTCCTTTGTGAGTCAGAATTGGTGGTTGAATATAGTGGTGCTTGAAAGTTTGTGAACCCTTTAGAATTTTCTATATTTCTGCATAAATATGACCTAAAACAACATCAGATTTTCACACAAGTCCTAAAAGTAGAAAAAGAGTTAAACAAATGAAACAAAAATATTACACCTGGTCATTTATTTATTGAGGAAAATGATCCAGTATTACGTATCTGTGAGTGGCAAAAGTATGTGAACCTCTAGGATTAGCAGTTAATTTGAAGGTGAAATTAGAGTCAGGTGTTTTCAATCAATGGGATGACAATCAGGTGTGAGTGGGCACCCTGTTTTATTTAAAGAACAGGGATCTATCAAAGTCTGATCTTCACAACACATGTTTGTGGAAGTGTGTCATGGCATGAACAAAGGAGATTTCTGAGGACCTCAGAAAAAGCATTGTTGATGTTCGTCATCAGACTGGAAAAGGTTACAAAACCATCTCTAAAGAGTTTAGACTCCACCAATCCACAGTCAGACAGATTGTGTACAAGTGGAGGAAATTCAAGACCATTGTTACCCTCCCCAGGAGTGGTCAACCAACAAAGATCACTCCAAGAGCAAGGTGTGTAATAGTCAGCGAGGTCACAAAGGACCCCAGGGTAACTTCTAAGCAACTGAAGGCCTCTCTCACATTGGCTAATGTTAAGGTTCATGAGTCCACCATCAGGAGAACACTGAACAACAATGGTGTACATGGCAGGTTTGCAGGGAGAAAGCCACTGCTCTCCAAAAAGAACATTGCTGCTCATCTGCAGTTTGCTAAAGATCACATGGACAAGCCAGAAGGCTATTGGAAAAATGTTTTGTGGATGGATGAGACCAAAATAGAACTTTTTGGTTTAAATCAGAAGCGTTATGTTTGGAGAAAGGAAAACACTGCATTCCAGCATAATAACCTTATCCCATCTGTGAAACATGGTGGTGGTAGTAGTATCATGGTTTGGGCCTGTTTTGCTGCATCTGGGCCAGGACAGCTTGTCATCATTGATGGAATAATGAATTCTGAATTATACCAGTGAATTCTAAAGGAAAATGTCAGGACATCTGTTCATGAACTGAATCTCAAGAGAAGGTGGGTCATGCAGCAAGACAATGACCCTAAGCACACAAGTCATTCTACAAAGAATGGTTAAAGAAGAATAAAGTTAATGTTTTGGAATGGCCACTGGCTAGTGGCCTAGTGGTAGCGTGTCTGCCTCTCGATCGGGAGATCGTGAGTTCTATTCACGGTTGGGTCATACCAAAGACCATCATAAAAATGGTACCTACTACCATCTGGTAAGGCACGCTGCAATACACATGTGAGCGGGGAGTTAAACTCTTGTGGTTACCAGAGGACTAGCCCCCCACTGTAACCCTAGCTATGTAATAGGCGAGAGGCTGAGGGCTGCGGAAATCAGCGCCGCCTGATATGGCACGGGAAGGATTTTAACTTTGGAATGGCCAAGTCAAAGTCCTGACCTTAATCCAATTGAAATGTTGTGGAAGGACCTGAAGCGAGCAGTTCATGTGAGGAAACCCACCAGCATCCAAGAGTTGAAGCTGTTCTGTGTGGAGGAATGGGCTAAAATCCCTCCAAGCCGGTGTGCAGGACTGATCAACAGTTACTGGAAACGTTTAGTTGCAGTTATTGCTGCACAAGGGGGTCACACCAGATACTGAAAGCAAAGGTTCACATACTCACAGATATGTAATATTGGATCATTTTCCTCAATAAATAAATGACCAAGTATAATATTTTGTCTCATTTTTTTAACTAGGTTCTCTTTATCTACTTTTAGGACTTGTGTGAAAATCTGATTATATTTTAGGTCATATTTATGCACAAATATAGAAAATTCTAAAGGGTTCACAAGGTACAATCAGAAACTACTCACAGCTTTTCAGTGTAATGGATTTCAGATGTGACGTCCAAAATATCACTTATATTTTCTGTGTTTGCAGGTTTGATGCTGGTTTCAGAGGCATTACACTGGAAATTGTATGAAATGTAGTCTGTGCACTGTGATGACCTGGCGACTTGTCCAGGGTGTACCCCGCCTCTCGTCTATAGTCAGCTGGGATAGGCTCCAGCTTGCCTGTGATCCAGCCTACATATAATGGCTGGCTGGATGGCTGGCTGGATGGATGGATAGTCTGTGCACATAAAACTGTTCATACCAAGGAGTGCCACAGTGGAAAGATCACTATTACACTGTAAACCCGAAAGTCCATTCCAAGCAAATTATTTGAGTCCATACCACTTTAATAAATTAGTTTTGATAAATTTTGGTGCATTACTTAAATAATATGAGTGTAAAAGTAGGATATGAGACATTTAATGAGTGTACTCGTTTTTTTAAGTTCAAAAAACTTAAAACAATTAAGTTTTAACATCAGGCCACCTGATGGCCTGCTGTGATTGGCTGATGATTCAAGACAAGTCTGGGTTTGACCGTTGGAGGCCACTGACAACTTGCGCCATTTTCTTTCTCACGGAGAAGAGAAATTTGCTTACTTGACACATTTTTGGCCTGCATTTTTCTGCTTTTTACAAATTTATGTTCCAGTAAGAAGGATGCCATTTCCTGTGAGAATGAGGTAAGCTATTTTTTCTTTAACTATCATTAGAAATGGCCAAACTTCTCTTGTTTGAAACATGTACATTTGAGTGTGCATACATTTGAGCTTGACTTATTTGATGAATCCAGTGGTGTTTGAGTAGTTCTCTACATGTGTTTCCAATATAGATTTGTATATTAAATGTAGAATTAGAACTATTGCAATTCAGTTGTAGCATTTTTGTTGATAGCCACATTAAAATGCAATGGAAATGCAAGTTCTGTGCAGCTATCTTTGAGAAGAGAGCACAACTTTTTAAACACTATCGTCTAAAACATGGGACTTATGCCAGAACAGAGCCTTTTCCTTGCTTGCATCAGGAATGCATGTGTACTTTCAAGTCTCTCAATGCACTTCATAGCCATTTATCCCGGTTTCACACCAGAAGTGTGAACCAGCCACAAACTGTCGACTCCCAAATCAAGTTCCGTTGTTTGTCATGTGAATTTCTTGAACCATGCACTGAAACAGAATACTTTGCTCATCTGCGGAGCACCCACTTAAAAGTAAATCACAAAGTTGATTGTCCTTATAAACACTGTAAATTCCAGAGCAGTGTTTACTCAACTTTTAATGCACACAAAAGTAAAACACATAGAGAGCATACTTGGAAAAATTTCAAGCCTGAAATAATTGGCAGTGCTATGACCAATAATGCTTGTGAAGATGCAGCCAATGAAAGTCAGGATGAAAAACTGGCAACTTCTGAAACAGAGGACCTAGAGGTCATGGAAGAAGCATGTGAGGATCCTTGTGGTTTAGGAAAGCAGCTTGAACATAATCTAGCATCTCTGTTATTGAAAATGCAAACCATTTTGCATATCCCAGAGAGTGCTGTACAAGAGGTGATACAACATATTCGCCAAATATTTGAGCTCTCACATCCATTGTTGTATAGTAAAGTCAAGGAGGTGCTAAATAAATATTATCCAAACGTGGATGAATTGGTTGTAAAAGACGTTGTATCTGCCGTTTCAGAAAGCAATGTGCTGACATCATTATGTGGCAAACATGGATCTTTAGGAACTGTAAAAAGGAGGGCAGCTTATGTGAGGAATAATTTCCCTCTGGTCATGCCTATAGAATATGTTGTTGAAAAAGACACAAAAACAGCTGTATATGTCCCCATACAACACATGCTACAGAGACTGCTGAACAAAACTGACATTTTAGAAAAAGCAATGTCAGAAAAGGTCCACGTTCCACATGAATATGGTTCATACACTGATGGAGAACACTTTAAAGAAAATTCTCTTCTTTCAAATGATGAGTTTACACTTGCACTGATACTTTATCTTGATGACTTTGAAATTGCCAATCCTCTAGGAACATCAAAACTGAAACACAAAATGTGTGCGGTGTATTGGGTTATTGCTAATCTTCCTGCCAAATACAGATCAACGTTGAACTCTATTCAGCTTGCGCTACTTTGCAACACCTCTACAATCAAACAGTGTGGTTATGAGAGAGTTCTCCAACCTCTCATCCATGATCTTGTCTCATTAGAAGAGCATGGTGTTTATGTAGAACAGCTGGGTGCCAGTGTGAAGGGAACAGTCTTGTGTGTAGCAGCTGATAACCTTGCTGCCCATTCACTTGCAGGTCTCTATGAAAGCTTCACAGTAAGCAAATTTTGCAGAGTCTGCATGGCATCTAGAAGTGACATTCAGCAGCAAGAGGTAAGTTCTGGTTTCTTTCCTCTTCGTGAAAAAAATGGTCATGACATGCATGTGCAAGAGGTGATGAAAGACTCAAGCTCAAGTCAAACCTCTGGGGTGAAAGGACCATGTCCTCTCACTAAAAGTCTGAAACACTTCCATGTGGTCAAGGGTTATCCTCCTGACATTTTGCATGATGTCTTGGAAGGCATTGTCCCAGTTGAGCTGTCTCTGTGTCTGACAGACCTGATTTCCAAGAAGTATTTTACTTTAGATATGCTAAACTATGCCATTAGATCATTCAATTACACCTTCACTGACAAGACTGATCAGCCTCAAACAATTAGCAAAGGATTTTCATCCAAAGGGACCATTGGTGGAAATGGTCATGAGAACTGGTCTGTCATCAGGCTTCTTCCACTTTATATTGGTCACTGTGTACCTGAGGGAGATGACACTTGGGAGATACTCATGCTCCTCAAAGATATTGTGGAGCTTGTTGTGGCACCTAAACATACTGATGAAACTCTGCATTTTTTGGAATGCAAGTTGGCAGAGCACAGAGAGTTGCTGCAGTCAACCTTTCCAAATTTCAGATTGCGACCAAAACATCACTATGTGGAGCATTATCCTCACTTGATAAAGAAATTTGGTCCTTTGACTGATGTTTGGACTATGCGTTTTGAGGGTAAGCATAAATTCTTCAAGAAAGTAGTCAGAGAGTCGCAGAATTTTAAGAATGTGGCCTTGACACTTGCTACCAAACATCAAAAAGCACTCAGTTACTATCTGGACTGCAGCTCATTTTTCAGGCCAGCAGTTGATATGACAAAGGTTGCAATGGTCTCACTCACATCTTTTCCAAGTGATGTCCAGATGGTACTCCCTCAAAACATAACTGCTCCTGGAACAGTGCTTGTTGCATCATCTGTCTGCATTGATGGAATCAAGTACAACATAGATATGATGCTCTGTATCGGTTCCTGTTCAGGTCTCCCTGAATTTGGTCAGATTACACAGATTATTGCAGCTAACCCAGACATTTTGTTTGTCTGCAAAAGAATGACAGTGTGGTACCATGAGCACTTTCGGTCCTACCAGTTACTCTACACTGATGGCCCTTGTATGTGTGTGGTTAAGCTCTCTGATTTATATGATGTCTTTCCCCTGTCAGCATACAATGTGCAAGGGAAGTTTATGGTAACTCTCAAGCGATTTGTTATTTGCTAAAACTGTTGTCTCTTTCCCTCTCCTCAGATGGCTGCACAACATAAACTGACCATGAGAGTTATTATTTGTGAGGGGGACATAAGAAAAATGACAATGAGTCCTAGACCAAATACAGTTGATGATTTAATCAACTGGCTCAAGAGTTCAGTTGACCTCAATTACAACTTCAGTTTACAGTATGAGGATCCTGAATTCAACAGTGCACTTTGTAACCTAACAGATATTTCAGACCTCCCTGACAAACCTACAATCCAAATTGTACCTGTCCTTGACTTTGTCCCAGTGCCACAAAGTGAAATAGGCAGTGACATGAGCAGCCAGCCTGACACAGAGATCTTGTCTACCTCATCTCTGGAAAGTCGCAAAGAGTGGCCTGATGTATTTTACATTCCAAAGTTTTCTGTAGATGTAGAATACAGGTTACGCCAAGGAAACCTGATCTATCTCCGTGATGGCACTTACCTGAAAGCATCCAAGGATATAAAACATGTCATTCTTGAAAGACTGGCAGAGGAGATATGGCTACAAAGCCTACCCAACCAAAGAGGAATTTGAAGTTGTTGCAAAAGCCTTGATAGGGGAACACCCCTGCCTTAAAGAACAAGGCTCATCATCTGGCTGTCAGGGATGGATAAACAGTCTAAAATTCAAAATGGGGAACTACAGAACAAAAATGCGGCAGCTGGGACGTCCTGATGTAACAATTAATGGTGGTAAACTTGGCAAAAACAATGCTGAAGGGGAGCCTTCACACAAAAACATAAAGAAGGCAAGAAAGGGGGAGGTCAATTACCTTCCAGAATTTCCAGAGGGACTGGATGTTGCTGGCCTTGAAGCTGTTCGAGAGGCCATTGCCAAAGAAATGCAGAAGAGAAATCAAAATGATTCTCTCATTAGAAAGAATATGGACATCACATTTGCCCTTAGAAGAATGGAGGTGGTGAGGGATGAACCTGACATTAGCCAGATGGTCCAGCGATGGCCAGCGCTTTTTACTGAAAGCCAGGTTTGTCATAGTATCTGTTAATTCTATTTCTATCTGTGTTGTCTATCTCATTGGACATCATGGTCATTGGTGTTTATTATGGCTGAACATCAAATTGAATTCATATTTTTCAGGTTTACTTGGAGTTTAACCGGATTGTTGGAAGAAATCTTAAAGAAGAATTCTTCCGTGTCCTTGATGGTCTGTGTCCAAGCCTGATGGATCTCTTCAAGAGAAAGACAGGTCGGATTGGCAAGCAGTTAGCTGACCTGCTACAGCAGACAACGGTGAGATGATAGTTATTTTTTCTTGAAATTATATGAATGGTTAGTTCATTCATATTACAGAATATGATTTTTTTCTACATTTAAATGTGTGATATCTCTTTGCAGAGCACTGAGCCAACAACTGTTCGATGCCTTGTCCTGAGGGGACTGCCAATCATTCTTGGGGATGATGCGTCTTTGTTCTTTAAGAGCAGTTTGGTGAGTAACGCTGTATTATCAGTGTTTGAATCAGTTTTGTCATTCTGTGTTCTCTTCATATAGATGTTTCATTGTACCTCAGTTCAAGATTTAACTTTAAAATGTATTTTCAATGTTAGCCAGAACAAATTAGTTGTATTTTATTAGGGTAAATAAATCCAATTATTAAATTTTATTCTGAAAATGATGCCAAACTAATTGCATAGTGCTCAGTTTAAAAAAAAAATGTGGGAAATTTGTTCTCACTGCTGTACATGCTGTATAACTAAAAAAGCTATTAATAAAATATGGGATGTGATTTACCATATTACAGTGAACTGACAGTGAAAGACAAAAAAAAGAAGAAACACACATGAAGACAGAATCACAGCACATATTAATAAGGTTTACACTGTGGCTTCTGTCCATACAAGCTTTATTATGTGGGCTATTAAAGAGGCCATACAGCTGATTAAATGCAATAATTTGCTGCTAACCTCAATATTTTCTTTTTGTCTTGTTCCTCACACTGTAGGATCTTGAGTCTGTTGACATACCAATGGGAATCATCTGCTTTGAGGACAACACAGCTTCAAGCCCAGCATCAGCTCAGCTGAACCCATCAAGACTGGGCATCATGATAGAAGGCAGCCTTGTCATGGAAACACTCACCAACTTACCTCAAGCATTGTGTCTCATGTTTGGCTTCACCTACGTGCTCCATCTGCAGTACCCAAAGTGCCTGAAGAACACTTTCACCTTCATACAACAGGTGATGCTGAACCTGGGTCAAGGCGCCCTACCTCCAAAGCTCCAAAAGCTGAAAAATGACCTTGCTGTGTGAGAAACATTTGTGCTGATGCGACAATTCCTTTAAGTCCATGTCGGGATTGTTGTCATTTTGTTGATCATTGTTATTGTACGAGATGTGTCTATACTTTCTTGACATTTTTCCAAAGAGGGCACATTTGAGAATGCTTCTGGATTTTTTTCTTTCTCCACAATGTCTGGTCCTCACAAGATGGTTGTTAATGCCTACTTCGTTTGGTGGCTCACAAAGAACAGTTTTTCTATTTGCACTTACTGAACATGTTGCCATATAGTGTGTATGTGTGTGTGTGTGTGTGTGTGTGTGTGTGCGTGCGTGCATCTTTATCCTTGTATTTGTAGCTGAAGACAAATGTATGGCACAGTTCTTTATTACATTGCACTCTGCAAATATTCTTGAACATGACTTGACATATAGATGGACACAATTTAGAATGTTGCAGTTTTTATTGCCAGTTATTAGAAAGTTGCAGTTTTTATTGCACACTATGGTTCTTACTGGATGCTGCTGTTTGTCCTAAACTTGAAAACTTTTCTTTTTTTTTTTTGAATGAAAAAAACTGCAAATTTGCAAAGAAATGTTCATGTTATTTCCTGGATAGTAAAATATATTGTTTTTAAATAAAGTGAATGGAAAGTATTGCACTGTGTGGTCATTGGAATTTTCCAAATATTTTAATTTTAATGCATTCAAATTTTCCTAATTAACTAATTCAAGTTCATTGCACTCACATTACTGAGTTCTGACTATTGTACTTTTGAGTAGACTCCACAGTGTTTTTCTATTGTTGATTACTTAAACAAATTAAGTATACATGACTATAAATGCCACATTCTGCTTGTTGTACATTTAATTAGACTCTACTTAAAAAAAATAATTTTTCTATCAATCAATAACTCAAACCATTTGAGGCAATCACTTGACGCAAATATTTTAAGTAAAGTCAACTTATCCGGGTTTTCAGTGTAGGATCCGTCTACTATCACTTTATTCTAGTTGAAAAATAGTGACCTGCTGTAAGAAAGTTATCAGAATTGTGAAATAATACACATGCTCATTCAAACACCTCCTTATTATATGGAAAGTAATTCTGTAGAACTGTTCTTTTTCATTTACAGAAAAAAAAATGAAAATAAAGATTTAAAAAATGAAAACTTTCTGGTTTTACCTATTGATTTCTGACTCAATATGTAAAAAGAAACTCCAGACTTTAGATCATACTCATAAAAGGAGGCATTTGCAGTCATGAGATTAGCTACATAACTTGAGGCTTTAATTAATATCTTCATTTAATCTCTAATTCTCTAAATCTCATGTCATAGCTTTACTCAACTTTAATGACAAACAAGAAATAGTAAAATCAATTCAGTGTATGAAGAAAATTAGTAGCAGTGATAACAGTCAAGTGCACAAAAACATCCCAACAGCAAGGATTATTAAATATGTCTATCATCAGAGAGTGATTGATTTTTCTCATCTCTGTATAAATGTAAGCACGTTCAGAGGACACAACGACACATCAGAGAAAACCGATGCAAAAAAAAAGTAAAGAGAGAGACACACTGCACCATGACACACAATGCTTTGGACGCGCTAGGGACAGTTTAATGTCACTGTGCTGGACAGGCAGAGTTTTAAATTGAGGGAATACTACATTTGTGATTGGTCATAGAAAGCTGGACTGGACTAACTGAATACAAACGCACAAATAACAACATACAATCTTACATGGTTAATTCCTTTTAATTCATTTATTAGAAAGTACACAAATGCAGCACAGCAAAAACTGTAACCTTCCCTATTGTGACACAGGGATTATAAAAATGAAACAACATAAACTCTTTCTTATAATCAAGTTCACAGTTTATATCACATCTTCCAGAAATGATATTTCTGTCTCCCGTAACAGAGCCAATTCTAGCAAAGCTAGATTATTGGTTATAAAATAATAATTACAGCAGTTTTAACGTATGCATGCTACCTCCTCATAAGCAGAGGTGTATTATAACAATCTGAATAAACTCATTTTCATTTCGTCAACTGACTTGTAAGTAGAATACTATGTGTGTTTTAATGGGAATTTGTTTGCTTAAATATTCTGGCCTGTTCGAGGCAGCAATTTACTTCGTTTAGTTACACATTTACTTAATTTACATTCCTCCTGCATTCAGGTGCAAAATAACATTGCACACTTAAAGTTAAAGTGAAGGCTTTCTGTATGGCCTGTTTCAAGTGTGGCACAGTGCCGAGTCAATGGACCGTGAACAGTTAGCCATAGTAGATTAGTTCAGCGGCACTCACTCTAAAGTAAGGTTCTGGTGTAGCTCATTTAAGCACCCCTTTGATTCACAGAAGTAGTCTGGGTGGGCCTCCAATCCACAAAGCATGATAAATTGAATAAACCATTGCGAAAATAAACGGGACTGTTTGAGTAAATTTGGAACATCTACAATTAGATTTAATGATTTATGTCATGCTTATAATTTCTTTTCATTAACATAATCCTGTATAAACTGATCAATACTAAAAAGTTTTCCTAATTCTAATCCACATGTTTTGAAAGAGGGCGGCATGGTGGTGTAGTGGTTAGCGCCGTCGCCTCACAGCAAGAAGGTCCGGGTTTGAGCCCCGTTGCCAGCGAGGGCCTTTCTGTGCAGAGTTTGCATGTTCTCCCCGTGTCCGCGTGGGTTTCCTCCGGGTGCTCCGGTTTCCCCCACAGTCCAAAGACATGCAGGTTAGGTTAACTGGTGACTCTAAATTGAGCGTAGGTGTGAATGTGAGTGTGAATGGTTGTCTGTGTCTATGTGTCAGCCCTGTGATGACCTGGTGACTTGTCCAGGGTGTACCCCACCTCTCGCCCGTAGTCAGCTGGGATAGGCTCCTGCGACCCTGTAGAACAGGATAAGCGGCTACAGATAATAAGATGAGATGTTTTGAAAGTATTTGAGATGTATAAAACAGAAAAGTTTTCATAACATAATTTTTGCAAGCGTCAGTGTATAATGCAATGTATGATTGTGTGTGTTTTTTTTTAAAATAAACTGATTAACTACAATGTCTTCAAACACACATAAAACAATGGTGGACACCTCCTCTCAGACTCTGTCAGCTGTGTTTGTGTGAGACAGACAACATGCAGAGAGCTATGTGTATGTGTAAACGCTCCCTGCAGTATGTGTGCAGAGCTGTGAGAGAAGCAGGGCATGCTCACAGTATAGGTAGACTGTTTGTGTGTAAACACCTCTTCACAGAGGATCAGAGACAGCTGTAAACACAGATAAACACACATATGCAAACACAGATGCCACATACCCATCTCTCTCAGAACACAGCAGCAGTCAAGGCCAGGTCAGCTCAGATCTACATACAGTATGTTCTACATCTATGTCTCCAAAACCAAAGCTCTTTATGTTTCAGTTTGGATGAGTGTGTGAACTATGAGCAATTCAACATAGGCCTTTTTAATAAATCCCAGAACAAGTGTTAGCACATCAAGAACACAGGAAGCCTCCATATAAATTATAGCTACATGAAAGCAAGATTCGCAGCAAAATTTCATCGAGGGAAGAAATATGAATGTCTTGCCTTAGCAGTATGAGTGACATAGAGATTTCGTTCTCTCCTGCTGATAATAAGATCCTGGGGAGAGGGCAATAATGAAGACAGATGGAAGACAAGATAGCAATGTGCTTTAGGATCTGGGCAGGTTTATGTGCACTTCAGATGAGAAGAATCCATTCATCCATCCATTATCCATAACCGCTTATCCTGTTCTACAGGGTCGCAGGCAAGCTGGAGCCTATCCCAGCTGACTACGGGCGAGAGGCAGGGTACACCCTGGACAAGTCGCCAGGTCATCACAGGGCTGACACAGAGACACAGACAACCATTCACACTCACATTCACACCTACGGTCAATTTAGAGCCACCAATTAACCAATTAATTAAGTCTTTGGACTGTGGGGGAAACCGGAGCACCCGGAGGAAACCCATGCAGACACTGGGAGAACATGCAAACTCCACACAGAAAGGCCCTCACCGGCCGCTGGGCTCGAACCCAGAACCTTCTTGCTAACCACTACACCACCGTGCCACCCATGAGAAGAATTTAAATTGAAAAAATGTGAAGAGTTTTTCCTATTTCACTTGAGGTAGGAGTTTTATAGCAACAGTCAAACTAAGCAACACACACTCTCACACTCAACAGGCATAATATATACGCCACATTACTTAAAGGTATCAATAATTATATTTAATTATATAGCACTTTAATGTAGTAATTTACAAACTCATTTACATGTAAAAGACAAAAGAAGAAACGAACAAAACTAATAAAATGATATAGTGTAGTTACCTCAAATATACTATCGAAAATAAGAGCAAGACAGAAAAAGGAAACGTTCAGAGGCAGAGAGGGAGAGTGTGTACGGAGAGGACCTGCCTGGTGCAGTGAACTACAGCAGCATTCTGCTCACTGCACTGATGAAAAGAGACAGGGACAGAGGCTTGGGAGCATCTGTTTTTAGATCCGGACTCTTCCTGCTAAGCTTCCATGTCCTTCCATTTCAGCAGTCCTCTCAGCAACCTTTTGACACTTCACACACCTTCAGCACGGAGCCTGCAGCACCACTGCTGCCTCACACACTTTAAAAAAAGAAAACTTTCAAAGTTGTCATAGGGGCCACAGGGGACTGACTAATTACTGCAGGTGGAGCTGCATGTACAGCTGCAGTGTTATGTAACACACCTTCGCATGAAATATCACATATCAGCCTCCAGGGAAGAGGTGAAAAACATAATGATTAGCAGGAGTAACAGGCTGCGATCAATACAAGCACAAATTCTGCAAGAGATAGCACAAGGCAGGGAGAGACTATTATCAGGAGTCTAAAAGGGAAAAAGAGGTGTTATCATAACAGGGATTATCCCTTATGGAAAAACCCATGATCTCTTAAATAAACAAAAGCAAAGTGGAGAAGTTATTTTTAATATAGAGCACTGTTTGAACTGCATTCATAAGGACAATACAAGGCACCTACAATGCACAGATATATCCTGTACAAAACCTAAAATGTAACTCCATCCATTATCTCTAGCTGCTTTATCCTGTTCTACAGGGTCGCAGGCAAGCTGGAGCCTATCCCAGCTAACTATGGGCGAAAGGTGGGGTACACCCTGGACAAGTCGCCAGGTCATCACAGGGCTGACACATAGACACAGACAATCATTCACACTCACACCTATGGTCAATTTAGAGCCACCAATTAGCCTAACCTACATCTTTGGACTGGGGGAGAAACTGGAGCACCCGGAGGAAACCCACGCACATACGGGGACAGCATGCAAACTCCATACAGAAAGGCCATCGTCGGCCGCTGGGCTCGAACCCAGGACCTTCTTGCTGTGAGGCGACAGCGCTAACCACTACCGTGCTGCCCTAAAATGTAATTACAAAGCAAAAAAAATAAAAAATCAACATAAAAAAACTATAAAAATGTAAATGAACACTGAAACATGCAAACTAAATATGCAACAAATATTGCAGTGTGTTATAAACTTGGCCATTTAAATAGGATTCAGAAGTGGGGAAAGACAAGCACAACTCTTTTCTTTTGAGAGAGAAGGAAGGAAGTCAATAGTACTGATATCTGCAGGAACATGAATGACATGGATGGAAATAGTTAAGTAAAATTGAATAAAATAGTTTTGCAAAGTCAGTAATCTTTCAACTGGACAAATATGTAAGTTGATAGAAGTTTTAAACTCCCATCCTCAAGGGCAACAACACTGAAAAACACTGATGTGTTTTTCTTGACGATGACAATGAGCTCATGAGGAATTTATGGATTAGCTACGATTTGTAGATCCTCCAGGATGTATGAACATTCATTTAGAGAGAAAGCTTATGTGCTTGCACTTTAGGTAACATTCAAGGACATGAACTTCAAACAAGTTTAGGTTCAAATAGCTTATGAAACAGATTGATGACATTAGTTTATCTATTTTATATAACCATAGTTCTATGACCGGGCGGCATGGTGGTATAGTGGTTAGCGCTGTCGCCTCACAGCAAGAAGGTCCGGGTTCGAGCTCCGTGGCCGGCGAGGGCCTTTCTGTGCGGAGTTTGCATGTTCTCCCCGTGTCCGCGTGGGTTTCCTCCGGGTGCTCCGGTTTCCCCCACAGTCCAAAGACATGCAGGTTAGGTTAACTGGTGACTCTAAATTGAGCGTAGGTGTGAATGTGAGTGTGAATGGTTGTCTGTGTCTATGTATCAGCCCTGTGATGACCTGGCGACTTGTCCAGGGTGTACCCCGCCTTTCGCCCGTAGTCAGCTGGGATAGGCTCCAGCTTGCCTGCGACCCTGTAGAACAGGATAAAGCGGCTACAGATAATGAGATGAGATAGTTCTATGACTAGGAGGACGTTCATGGTAGTTTCCTTTCAAAGTCAAGTACTGTCTCATGACCGTAGGCTCATGTGTGTAGACTCCAGCTATGTCATGCTCAGGTGGGGTTTACATTAGACCGTATCAGCAGATCATCAGATTAACGTTTTTAAAAACGATTAGCGTGCACACAGCAATGCCAATACACGATTCGCGTGCATACAGCAACGCCAATACACGGATACGCTAATCACATGACTAATTCGGCACGTAAGTTGAAATGTGTCAGTGCGGCTCATCGCTTCCTCCTCAGCGGCTGTGCTCCAAATCACTCCGCCCTGAACAGCGAGTGCCCTCTGGAGGGTGCGCACTCCGGCCCTGCGCAGCTCACAGAGCGCGCGAGTGTAGTGCACGAGCAGTGATTCAGGACTGAGCCACTGTGCACAAGTCACTTACCACTTGCAAGTGGAAGGATGGCAAGCCTAAAGACCATCATAACTACACAATGGGCAGTATTTGCATCAGTATTTGCAGTATTTTCATACTTTTATACTCTTTAATGAAAGGTGATACAAGGCGGAAGTCCGCGCCGTTTTTCAGCAGTCACGTCACATGACCAACGCCAGCGAATCAGGAAGGTGGATGTCACAGTGACGTTGTCCAATGACGACGCCAGCTAGAGCTCAGCACAGCGTATCCGCGTATTCTCAATGTTTACACAGCACCGGACCAGACACGATCTGGATTGAATACGTGGACCCTGGCGGATTCCCGTTTCCCGGCGTTTCCAGGCGTTTTAATGTAAACGGACAGTACATCCGCGAAGGAAACGAGACAGATACGGTCTAATGTAAACTTGGCCTCATTCTCTGGTCATTCTCATCAACCCCAGTGACCTGAGTAGTCTGATGGTCCTTCACTTAGTTGTAGAACCACAGGCCAAGTTTACATTAGACCGTATCTGTCTCGTTTTCTTCGCGGATGCACTGTCCGTTTACATTAAAACGCCGGGAAACGGGAATCTGCCAGGGTCCAAGTATTCAATCCAGATCGTGTCTGATCCGGTGCTTTGTAAACATTGAGAATACGTGGATACGCTGTGCTGAGCTCTAGCTGGCGTCGTCATTGGACAACGTCACTGTGACATCCACCTTCCTGATTCGCTGGCGTTGGTCATGTGACGCGACTGCTGAAAAACGGCGTGGACTTCCGCCTTGTATCACCTTTCATTAAAGAGTATAAAAGTATGAAAATACTGCAAATACTGATGCAAATACTGCCCATTGTGTAGTTATGATTGTCTTTAGGCTTGCCATCCTTCCACTTGCAAGTGGTAAGTGACGCGCATGCCCGATATGCACTGAGATCACACACACAGCGGCTCAGTCCTGAATCACTGCTTGTGCACTTCACTCGCGCGCTCTGTGAGCTGCGCAGGGCCGGAGTGCGCACCCTCCAGAGGGCACTCGCTGTTCAGGGCGGAGTGATTTGGAGCGCAGGATGCCTGCGGAGCCGAGCGTATCCGTGTATTGGTGTTGCTGTGTGCACGCGAATCGTGTATTGGCGTTGCTGTGTGCACGCTAATCGTTTTAAAAACGTTAATCTGATGATCCGCTGATACGGTCTAATGTAAACCCCACCACAGTTACGCACTAACATAACTTACGTCTGTGAAGGTTCTCAGTCATTCAGGTCATAGTAAAACCGTAGGTGCTAAAGAAGGCAACTGGACTTGCTTGAAATTCTTGAAGACGTTTCACCTCTCATCCGAAAGGCTTCTTCAGTTCTGTCTGACTAGTGGGGAGTTCCAGGTATTTATCCTCTAGTGGGCCAAAAGCAACCCAAAGGAGAGTTAGGGTTGAGGTCAAATGGGTCCTTGACCCTCTCAGTCATCCTGTAGGTGTAGGTCACTGGGGGCCAGGTATGAACACCACTTATCACCACCTACAATACAGTCCTTGGCACGCTTCCCAGAAAGCTGAATACACATCCACACCATAACTCAGCTGACTTCAAAGACTTACATGATGGCAGAGAGAGCCAATGACCCACGGATCACCCTAATGACTCTCTAGGCTGCTAATACCATTCACACCCGGCCCCCAGTGACCTACACCTACAGGATGACTGAGAGGGTCAACGACCCATGTGACCTCAACGACTCTCCTTAGGTTTGCTTTTGGTCTGCTAGAGGATAAATACCTGGAACTCCCCACTAGTCAGACAGAACTGAAGAAGCTTTTCGGATGAGAGGTGAAACGTCTTCAAGGATTTCGAGCAAGTCCAGTTGCCTTCTTTAGCACCTACGGTTTAACATAACTTACCGTTATACTTCTTTATGCTACAGACCACCATGACGGTTTCCTTCCAGTGTAGACTACATATCAAAGTAGTCATGAGGATGTTGATATCTCTTTCAGTGTGCAATGATGACCACTCAAATCATTGATATTGCTACCTGTTGAGGATGATAACAATTCAAGCATGATGCTGATTCTTACTGATCCACTCAAGTACTGATACTGATCTTATTTTAGAATATGAATCACTCAGGTACTCATACTGCTTCTACAGAGGATAAAAGTAACTCAAGTATGGATACTGTGCTCTGTTGATATCACTCACTCAATCTATTGACCTTATACTCAACTCATGATGTGAATCACTCAGTTTAATTACACTGGTATTGATCTTAATTGAGCGTGAGACTTGTTCAACGTTTCATCATTGTACTCTACTGAGCAAAACAAATTCATTAAATGTGTCGATGCTATTGTCTCCTGTAGATTAGAATTATTCAGCATCAGATACTGGTCTTAATTGAGGATGAGAATCATTCAGACTCAAGCACGTGTGAGGACAATTTGTCATTATGTGAATTGATTGGGGCGGCACGGTGGTGTAGTGGTTAGTGCTGTCGCCTCACAGCAAGAAGGTTCGGGTTCGAGCCCTGTGGCCGACGAGGGCCTTTCTGTGTGGAGTTTGCATGTTCTTCCCATGTCCGCGTGGGTTTCCTCCGGGTGCTCCGGTTTCCCCCACAGTCCAAAGACATGCAGGTTAGGTTAACTGGTGACTCTAAATTGACCGTAGGTGTGAGTGTGAATGGTTGTCTGTGTCTATGTGTCAGCCCTGTGATGACCTGGCAACTTGTCCAGGGTGTACCCCGCCTCTCGCCCATAGTCAGCTGAGATAGGCTCCAGCTTGCCTGCGATCCTGTAGAACAGGATAAGCAGCTACAGATAATGGATAGATGGATGGATGAATTGATTGGGTGGTGGGGGGGTATTTATTTATTTATTTATTTATTTGCAGTGTTTATCCAGAGTAACAAGTGTTTCCAGTCTTTTAGGTTACCATAAACTATTAGGATTGTATTGAGAAATTGTTGAGAAATATTTTTTTCAAACAGGATCTGAATCCCCCTGGTGAAAAGTATTTTTAAACACTATCACATAAGCAAGAGTGTGGTTATCCTGAATATCAGCATGGCTGTGATTTGGCTGTAGGCATGAGCCCGCAGGCCAAGTGCCATAGGTAATCGCAACGTATGGCTAAATGTTCTGTTTAGTTTTGTTCTGTTAGCAGAAATAGATCTCGAAGAAGCAGATGATGCCACTACTGTAGTCATTTTTTCAAACTAGGAAGTGGAATTTTATTTCATGAACACAGACAAGCTGAGTGATACACATAGTGAAACGTCCCGTTGCAGTTATACTAAATATGAAGTATTAGAACACTGTTCGAACAATCAATTTAGTGGACCAGAATTAATTGTTGTATCATATGATTTATACAACATAAGGTGAATTCAAATGTTCTTTTTTTAATGAATGGATGTTCTGTGTTGTGAAATAGCATTTATACATCTTAGAAGACACCACCAAAGAATGCATTTGTCCTTAATACAGATTACAGAACATCAGTTCTTTTAGAGGCAACTTCTCTGTGAACCAGTCTTGTGTAATCGAAGCTCTTCACTCCAAGCTAGTGTGT
This sequence comes from Neoarius graeffei, assembly GCF_027579695.1. Classification (NCBI taxonomy): domain Eukaryota; kingdom Metazoa; phylum Chordata; class Actinopteri; order Siluriformes; family Ariidae; genus Neoarius; species Neoarius graeffei. The sequence goes on along the minus strand of NC_083575.1, from coordinate 45,300,501 downwards.
GGAAAAAGAGGTAAAGCAGTTTCAGGCAGTCTCCTCCCAGGCCAGGGGGATTATGTTTCGCCTAAAAGCACTTTTGAGTGTAAAATGGACCTCTGCATTTGCTTAGGGTGGATTCTCTTGAGAGGAGGGTAAGGGGCCAAATACTACAGACAAGGTCACAATGACAACATTGAACTCCATCAACAAGAAATACTGCAACCAGTCCTGGATGGAGTATACAGGATCAGTGTGAAATGGTAAAAGGAGGAAAGTGGAATTATAACACTGTTTCTACATGGATTCTGAAATTGTGTAACAATGCTTCATTGCTTCAGCCCAACATATATAACCTGCAGCGAAGAGAAATTTGTTAAAATATAGTCAGAGTTGCAGCTTACTTTAAATTATGGCTGCCTGACTGATAGTACCACTCAAAAGTTTGGAAACATCAACTCGTTCATAGATTTTTCTGTATTTTTCTATTTTCTACATTGTAGAACAATACTAAAGACATCAAAACTATGAAATAACATATGGAACATATGTGGAATTATGTAGTAAACAAAAAAGTGTTAAAAATATGTTTCATATTTTAGATTCTTCAAAGTAGCCACCGTTTACCTTGATGACGCTTTGCACCAACTTGGCATTATCTTAACCAGCTTCATGAGGTAGTCACCTGGAATACTTTTCAGTTAACAGGTGCCTCATCAAAAGTTAATTAGTGCAATTTCTTGCCTTCTTAATGTGTTTGAGATCAAACAGTAAATAGTAAATAATAAAAATACAGTAAATAGTCCAATTCCCCAACAGTCATAATCCATATGACTGCTCAACTAAGTAAAGATAAATGACAGTCCATCATTACTTTAAGACATTAAGTCCATCCATCCATTATCTGTAGCCGCTTATCCTGTTCTAGAGGGTTGCAGGCAAGCTGGAGCCTATCCCAGCTGACTATGGGCGAGAGGCAGGGTACACCCTGGACAGGGGCGCAGATAGGATTTTTGAACTGGGGGGGACTGAGCTGTCAGCAAATGATTCCATTTTGTGTATATATGTGTGTATACCGTATATACACTACCGTTCAAAAGTTTGGGGTCACTTTGAAATGTCCTTATTTTTGAAAGAAAAGCACTGTTCTTTTCAATGAAGATCACTTTAAACTAATCAGAAATCCACTCTATACATTGCTAATGTGGTAAATGACTATTCTAGCTGCAAATGTCTGGTTTTTGGTGCAATATCTCCATAGGTGTATAGAGGCCCATTTCCAGCAACTCTCACTCCAGTGTTCTAATGGTACAATGTGTTTGCTCATTGCCTCAGAAGGCTAATGGATGATTAGAAAACCCTTGTACAATCATGTTAGCACAGCTGAAAACAGTTGAGCTCTTTAGAGAAGCTATAAAACTGACCTTCCTTTGAGCAGATTGAGTTTCTGGAGCATCACATTTGTGGGGTCGATTAAATGCTCAAAATGGCCAGAAAAATGTCTTGACTATATTTTCTATTCATTTTACAACTTATGGTGGGAAATAAAAGTGTGACTTTTCATGGAAAACACAAAATTGTCTGGGTGACCCCAAACTTTTGAACGGTAGTGTGTATACATGTTATTTCATCTCCCTCACTGTCATCACCAGGAACTACCTGCAGGCCAGGACAATGATAACATTTTAACATGCTGTAGCCTATGGAAATCCAAAGTTTACACATTATCATCACACACAGAAATTGCAAAACTGCAAAACTAGTTTTAAAACCACTAAGTTCCAACTGTTAAACATAGTGAGAGGCTGGGCTACATGTGTGTGTGTGTGTGTGTGTAAAGTGTAAACCAGTGCATCCTGACTTTCTAACTATGCCTGTGTGTTGCGTGAGCGGCAGTCAGTCAACAATTCTTCGCAAAGTTTCCTTATGAAACAATATGCTCGCTGAAATTATGGCAGGGAACGCCAGATTAAACATTAAAACTGCCTTCTGAGCACTGTATCTACAGGCTGCCACCGAAAGAAGGAGGCTACCAGAAAGTCATCTCTACTCCGTACGATTTTACTTTCACTACGACATTACTTTGAACAGACTATCAAAAAATTGCAAGGTGATATGATAAAGTAAGGCACAGTTTACTTACAGTCGTTTTTTTTTTTTGAAAAAACGATGCAATCGTTTTCTGCCTTTTGGCACCCTTCATCATGCCGTGTTGGGGTCCTGAACTAGGAGGAGCTGTCCCCGATATGCCTGTCAAACTTGTTGTGGGTAACCATAGCAACCAAGCTCGAGCTCGCAACCTGTGCAGTCTGCGCAGTTGCAACTATGTATATACTGCTGTGCACCTCAATAAACCAAATGGTAATTAGTCTTTTGATTTTTAAGTGAGGTTTGCCTTATGCAAAGAAAAACAGCATAGACGTTTTTTCCTCCCTATAAGTGGGGGGGGGGACCGAACGAGGTGAATTTAAATCTGGGTGGGACGAATCCCACCCGTCCCCCCCTCTATCTGCACCCGTGACCCTGGACAAGTCACCAAATCATCGCAGGGCTGACACTAATGGCCCTTTTCCACTACCCTTTTTCAGCTCACTTCAGCTCGCTTCAGCTCACTTCAGCCCGACACGGCTCGCGTTTCGACTACCAAAAACCAGCACGACTCAGCTCGCTTCAGCCCTGCTTAGCCCCTAAAACTCGCACCGTTTTGGAGTGGGGCTGAAGCGAGCCAAAGCGAGCCGAGTGAGGCTGGGGGCGTGAGGAGACACTCCCCTGTGCACTGATTGGTGAGGAGTGTCCTCACATGCCCACACACGCCCCGCGAGCGCGCTGGGATCTGTAAACACCGCAAACCCGGAAGGAGAAGAATTACGAATTACGAGAATTTCTGAAGCCTTATGCGCCTCGCCTCATCTATACGCTCTTGCCAGTATCTGTTGGCGTTGTCGGTGACAACAAGCCACAGCACCAAGACCAGCAACACTAACGACTCCATGTCCTCCATGTTTATTGTTTACTATCCGGGTCGTGAGACTACCGCTTAAAAGATCACTGATGTCACTGTTTGCGCTGCTTAACGACATCACCTGACGTCCACCCACTTTCGCTAACTCCACCCAATGTGTCCACCCACTTCCAGCCAGCACGGTTCAGCGCGGTTGTAGTCGAAATGCAACTCCAACAGCCCCACTCAGCTCGACTCAGCCCAACTCAGCACAGCTCAGCCCGACTCAGCCGCGTTTGTAGTGGAAAAGCGGCAATAGAGACAAACAACCATTCATACTCACATTCACACCTACGGTCAATTTAGAGCCACCAATTAGCCTAATTGCATGTCTCTGGACTGTGTGGGAAAACGGAGCACCCGGAGGAAACCCACGCGGACACGGGGAGAACATGCAAACTCCGCACAGAAAGGCCCTCGACGGCTGCTGAGCTCGAACCCAGGACCTTCTTGCTGTGAGGCGATAGTGCTAACCACTACACCACCGTGCTGCCCTAAGACATTAAGTGTCTTTTAATTAATAAAAATAAACAAAAACCACCAAATTAGAAGGCGTGTCCAAACTTTTGACGAGTACTGTGTGCGCAGAGAAAAAAAAAACTGGCCCATGAGTGTTTCTATTTAAGCAACATGTTGTTGATCACGATATATGTATGATTGTACTCATGTTCTTCAATTTATTGTATGCATTTTAGATTGTATGTAAGATTGTAGATGAGTGCCTGTGTCCTCTGAAACCTCTTAATAGTTGTGGTATATGCTACAGCCCTGGGCGCTGTAGCATAGCTGCCCACTGTTCTGGGTATGTGTGTGTACTCATTGCTCACTTGTGTGTGCATGTGTGTGTTCACTGCTTCAGATGGGTTAAAAGCAGAGGTTAAATTTCACTGTGTGCTTAAGCCTGTGCTTGAGTGTACACTACCGTTCAAAAGTTTGGGGTCACCCAGACAATTTTGTGTTTTCCATGAAAAGTCACACTTTTATTTACCACCATAAGTTGTAAAATGAATAGAAAATATAGTCGAGACATTTTTCTGGCCATTTTGAGCATTTAATCGACCCCACAAATGTGATGCTCCAGAAACTCAATCTGCTCAAAGGAAGGTCAGTTTTATAGCTTCTCTAAAGAGCTCAACTGTTTTCAGCTGTGCTAACATGATTGTACAAGGGTTTTCTAATCATCCATTAGCCTTCTGAGGCAATGAGCAAACACACTGTACCATTAGAACACTGGAGTGAGAGTTGCTGGAAATGGGCCTCTATACACCTATGGAGATATTGCACCAAAAACCAGACATTTGCAGCTAGAATAGTCATTTACCACATTAGCAATGTATAGAGTGTATTTCTGATTAGTTTAAAGTGATCTTCATTGAAAAGAACAGTGCTTTTCTTTCAAAAATAAGGACATTTCAAAGTGACCCCAAACTTTTGAACGGTAGTGTAAGTGTGACAAATAAAGGCTTCTTGGCTTAATCTCTACTTTTCATAATAGAAGTGTCTGACTATGTGTATTTTACCACAGACCATGATGATGTACTTATTGGCTTGGTTCTTGCTATGGTCTGCAATGCTACATCCACTAGGGGAAAAAGGAAAAAAAATCCCCACCAGGATTATTTCCAGTGCAGCTGTTCCTTCTTTCCCTCCATGTGAAGGCTTCTCACCTTTCTCATTTCAAAAGAACAAACCCAACAAGCTTTCATCAGGAATTAAAATAATGGTCCAAGTGACACTTTTTCAGTGCACCCTTAAGCGGGGTTGAGTTTTGACCATATGGAAATTCTGAGATGTGTCATTCTGTCCTTCCTCCTGAGATTGGTGCTAGGCAACACACACACACACACACACACACGCACAGCTGCACATCTCTCATAGTCCTCACATCATTTTGTGTTTTTTCACATACAGCACTGTCAAGATTCCAGCCCCGCAGAGACCTATTATAAAAGGTAAAGCCTAGAAAATAAAAGAGCCCACGATGAGCACTTTTAAACGCTATTTAACATTCCGGTGAACCAAGCCAATTCTCCGTAAGGCTCCTGCACAAATACTACAGAGTCTGCAAGTCTGAATTAGACTGGATGAATGGAGAGAAAATTGAGAATGGCTAGTGTTTACATAAAGCTCCAAGGCCATTCAATATAACCTCTCCCCCTGTTAAACTAATCTTCAGACAATGCACACAAGCAAATGTGATACTTCTGCACAGCAAGCACGCAGACAGTCAGTCCTCAAGGAAGACTGCAAGCTTACTATGTTTAATAAAGGCTAACAGCAATTTTCAATTTTCCTCTGGCAAACACAAATACTTGCATTGTCCCAAGATTCCAGTGACTCAACCAGTTACATTCCTGAGAGCTGTCATTAGTGAGGCCCTGCTTTCACTTGGATCAGCACTCAGACAAAAAAAGGGCTGTTGTGGTGGAGACAGAGATAACAACCAAGAAAGAACACAACTTAATATAAAAACAGACCATGTTTCAACCCATTGTGGTTCCACAAATGAACAAAAATAACCACTTTAGTCTTTAGCAACACTCAAAGTTCACCACTGAAATAATAGTAAGCTTAAAATATTTGCACTCACTGATCCATACTGCAAATTCAAAGGCACTGGTGCTTGTTATGAGGAGAGTATGAGAGAAAATTATTAAGAGGTTGTCGCAAAAAAGTCAGTAAGTGCATTTGGCAATGTGCATGGTACTGTGTGATGGACTGGCGTGCCATCCACAGTGTATTCCAGTATCCTGACCCATGTTCCCAGGATGAATGAATCAATCAATCTGGGAAAATACAACAATGACAGTGATGGTCCTGTATGTGCTTCTGTGATTAGTGTGAGCATGCAAACTCAGAACCTTGTAACATTAGTCAGTCAGACCAGTAAATGTTTGAATGTGAAACAGTTAAAAAGCTTAAAGGTCATATCATATTATTTTCAGGCATTTTTATATTATTCCAGAGTGGCCTATAGAACACATCTGATGAACCGATATTTTTAAAAGCATTCATACATTTTAAATAAATTATCACAGAGTGCTTTTCCTCTGCCTCCCCAACTCACAGCTCATTCACTGAAACCAACTAGGCATTAAGTTTTCTAAAGAAGATGCCAGCATTTGTTGTTATTATTATACATACAGGCCACTTTTTCCATGGAATAAAAACATGTATTCTATTCACTTCTAGTGGGTTTATTGATGGCATGCAATATTGTTATATCGCTTATCCTCCATGTATTATGCCACTTTCCCCAATGGAGAATGAGCGTGCAATATTGTTATAATATTGCATGTTATCAAGAGGGCGGCACGGTGGTGTAGTGGTTAGCACTGTCGCCTCACAGCAAGAAGGTCCGGGTTCGAGCCCCGTGGCCGGCGAGGGCCTTTCTGTGCGGAGTTTGCATGTTCTCCCCGTGTCTGCATGGGTTTCCTCCGGGTGCTCCGGTTTCCCCCACAGTCCAAAGACATGCAGGTTAGGCTAACTGGTGACTCTAAATTGACCATAGGTGTGAATGGTTGTCTGTGTCTATGTGTCGGCCCTGTGATGGCCTGGCAACTTGTCCAGGGTGTACCCCGCCTTTTGCCCGTAGTCAGCTGGGATAGCCTCCAGCTTGCCTGCGACCCTGTAGAATAGGATAAAGCGGCTACAGATAATGAGATGAGATGTTATCAAGACAACAAGATGTCACATGTGAAGATCCAGTGACAAAACCTTTCTGTTGCGCATGCGCACAATCAGTTCTTTGTCGACCAGGAGAGAGAGAAGACAGGGTTCATTCAGTGCTCGGTTTAAGCACTAAATAAATAAACTGAAACTAAAGATGCACTAAACACCCAAAAGGCTACCAAAACTTCATTATATATTCTTCACGCATATTTACAAGAGAAAAACATACCAACGGACATAAAAAAAACTGGAAAAGATACACGTCAGAGATGTAAAACTTCCGCGCTAGCGAGTAACTGTGACAGTTGGTCACAAACATAGCCACGGCGTTTGCTTCATTAAAAGACAAAGATTTAAAGAGAAAGATGTGCTGAACACCCAAAAGGATACCAAAACTTCCCTGGATATTCTTCACTCATTTAATCTTCCGCATTAAATATATGGAAAAACTGGAAAAGAGACATGTCAGAGACATAAAACTTCAGCACTTGCAAGTGACTGTAACAGTTTGTAAACAAAAATGGCTGTGAGGTTTGCTTCATTAAAAGTGGAAGATTTAAAGAAACAGATGCACTGAACACCCGAAAGGCTACAAAAAAACTTCACTGGATATTATTCATGCATATTTACAAGAGAAAAACATACCAACGAACATTGAAAAACTGGAAAAGAGAGCAATAGCGGAAATATAAAGTTCTACTTGGAGGTGAGGAAAAGTGATGGAGACTTTTGCAAGAGGACTTCACTCAGGGCGGCATGGTGGTGTAGTGGTTAGCGCTGTCGCCTCACAGCAAGAAGGTCTGGGTTCGAGCCCCGTGGCCGGCGAGGGCCTTTCTGTGTGGAGTTTGCATGTTCTCCCCGTGTCCATGTGGGTTTCCTCCGGGTGCTCCGGTTTCCCCCACAGTCCAAAGACATGCAGGTTAGGTTAACTGGTGACTCTAAATTGACCGTAGGTGTGAATGGTTGTCTGTGTCTATGTGTCAGCCCTGTGATGACCTGGCGACTTGTCCAGGGTGTACCCCGCCTTTCGGCTGTAGTCAGCTGGGATAGGCTCCAGCTTGCCTGCGACCCTGTAGAACAGGATAAAGAGGCTAGAGATAATGAGATGAGATGAGACTTCACTCAGCAAAGCCCTTTTGTTTTGAACAACTGCAATGTAACAATTAACTACTACCAAAAGTAACTTTAAACTTGAACTGTCAACCTGTATATAGCTTGTATATACAGTGTCTTGCAAAAGTATTCATCCCCCTTGGTGTTTGTCCTGTTTTGTCACATTACAAGCTGGAATTAAAATAGTTTTTTTTCTTCTTAACTTTTTGTAAAATCTATAATTGCTCCATCGAATGTGTATGTATAACTATAATAATATTGGCTGGCTTTTTTCATGGTATATCAGATATATTCCATTCAGCTAGCATGATACTGAACTCATCAAAAAGCCACCAATATTATTTCATTGTCATACAAACAGGAATGGAATATTTTGATAGAATAAAAACATGTATTCTATTCCCTTCTAGTGGGTTTCATTCATTTGGTTTGGCAGCATGCAGTATTATCATATTGCCTATCCTGTGTGTATTATGTCACTCTACCCAATGGAGAATGAGCATTGAATATGGTTTATGATATTGCATGGCTGTCAAAACAACATGACGTCACACGTCGGAGCTGATACAAATAGTCAATAAGAATATATAGCCTGTATATAAGTTGGGTTGTTGTTCAGGCTTTTTGGAATTGGACCATTTTTATTTTTAGAACTTTGACTTTGTACATGTACATTGGATTGACAGAACATTGAATTAAATTGGATCAGAATCAGCATTGGATATGGGTAAGTAACCCCCCCATTCTTAACTTTTTGTAAAATCTATAATTGTTCCAATTCCAATCAAATGTGTATGTATAATAATAACAACAATAATAACAGTCATAATAATATTGGCTGGCTTTTTTTTTCGTGGTATACACGAAAGTCTTCGACTTGTTCAATATCATGCTAGCTGAATGGAATATATCTGATAGACCACTCAACGCCAGCCAGTATTATTTAAATATTTATTAGTTGATTCACCTGAGTTTCAAAGTATAACTGGCCTGAACGGCATCATACGAGGACAATGCAAAGTATCCACTTGAGAGGCTAGCAAGACGTTTCAGAACAGTGAGTTTATGGGCCTGCTATAGTTAGCAGGCTACTGCTAACAACAAATATGCTAGTTCACTTCAATAAATTAGCTAATAATGTGCTCACATCGACACATCAGACATGTTTAAAGTCACTTTCCTGTTCCAAAAGAAAGCACGGATTATGCTGATTCATTATTTAATATAATGAAATCCTGATTCCTAAATTAATTGCTTCACTCGTACTCTGTTCTCAATGTCCTCTTGTGAGAAGTGAGCTTTTGAGAGAACAGTTGATGGATGACGACCCAAAATAAATGTCACCCACTGGTTATGTTAAGTTTTTTCTTTCTTGAATTTTCAACGGCAATGGTTCATTTCAGTTCATTTTAATTAGTTTTCAAGTTTGTTAGCATGCTAATTATACAGAGGTGGACAGTAACAAAGTACATTTACTTGAGTACTGTACTTAAGTACACTTTTTGAGTATCTGTACTTTACTTGAGTATTTTTTTTGGAAACTTATGACTTTAACTTTACTACATTTGAAAGGCAAATATCGTACTTTTCACTCCACTACATTTCTATCAAGGTCCTCATTATTCGTGACTATGAAGTGGCTTTGAAAGTGGATGTTTTTTTCTTTTCTTTTCTAAAATGTGATTTTTTTTTCCCGCAGGTGACACTGAGAGCCTATCAGTAATCACTAGGGTCACATCATGTCCATAGACTGGATAAAATCAAGTTCAGTGATTTTCTCCACAGCATTATTTGAACATGATCTGTAGTGTTTTGTGCAGGAGGCAATAATCAGGCCGGGCATGGCTTCAGAGCACGTCTTTACTTGGGGACTTCTGGGAACAGACACTCCCACTACAGGTGCCACTTGGCTCAGTAAAAACATCTAAAAGTGTTGGCCAACCAAAACATAACACAGCAACTAACTGCCTTTTCAGTAATGACCCTCAATGTGACAGACTCAACTGTAAATCACTTCAATCTATTACGTTCCTCCCCTTTTAGACTTTTATAACTTTAACCCTTGTAAGTTTAGGAATAATTAGCAACCACTAACCTGTGCATTTAAATCTCACAACAACAAAAATAAATATACTGCCCTTGAAAAATTTTTTTTTTCTTAGCATAATATTAACTTCCTACTATCAACATAAAATGTCTCTTGGCAGCTTACATTCACGGTGCAGATTTAAATATACTGTAATTTAGAGAGTCAGTCTTTGAGGAGGTACACGGACCCTCTCTGGGTACCGGCGTTTCTCATGTGAGCGTTTGTTTGCTGTGTGTGAAGATACTGGTGATGATGACACCTCAACAACCTGTTCAGTTGGTTTAGTGAGAACAGTAGGTGGTGTTAGCTTCACTGGTGTACTAGGCAAAACAGCTGGAAAAGCACAGTCCAAAGTTACTGGTGGCACATTCTCAACCACTAGTGAGGGCAAGCTTGGTGGAAGTGTCTCAACATTTCCTCACCATGGCAACATGTGGTCAACATGCACTGTGCACTGCCTCTGACCCTCTTGTATCAGGTATGTGACAGTTCCCAGTCTTTTTAGTACTTTTGCCTGAATCCATTTCTCCACTCCTCCCCTGAAATTTCGGATACGGACAGCATCTCCTTCCTGAAAGAACCGAAGAGATGAGCCACCACGGTCATGATGAAGTTTCTGTGTGGCTTGTTTCTCTTCAATCCGTCTGGCAAGCTCTGGCTTAAGTAAACTGAAACGGGTTCGGATCTGGCGTTTCAGAAATAACTCAGCCGGTGTCCGTCCAGTCACGGTATGGGGTGTACTGCAGTACATGAGCAGGAAATTTGCAAGTCTGTGACTGAGTGGCAAAAGAGCCTTTCCCTCCGCCTCCAACACATCCTTCATCAGCGCTCGTTTCAGAATTTGCACTGATCTTTCTGCAGCCCCATTTGACGCAGGATGGTATGCAGGTACAGCAGTGTGTTTGATACTGTTTCTCTCCAGGAACTGTGTAAACTCCCTCGACACCAGCTGCGGACCATTACCTGATACCAGCTCTTCCAGCAGTCCATACGCAGAGAACAGGTTTCGCAGCACTTCAATGGTGTTGTGAGAGGTGATGGAAGACATGGGAAAAACTTCTAACCACTTTGAATGGCTATCGATGACCACCAGGAAATACTGCTTATCCTTCTCAGCAAAATCAATGTGAATTCTCCGCCACACTCTTTCCGGCCATTTCCAGTGGTGCAGCGGTGTGACTGCTGGCATTTTCTGGACAGCTTGGCAGATAGAGCAACCTTTCACCAGCTCTTCAATGTCCCCATCACAGCCAGGCCACCACATGTAGCTGCGGGCGAGAGCTTTCATTCGGCAGATACCTGGGTGCACATGATGAAGGTCTTTCAGTAATTGTTGTCAATAACCTGGCAGTATGATGGCTCGCTGGCCCCAAAGAACGCAGCCTTGTTCCACTGACAACTCCTGCCTGCGTATGAAATAAGGCTGCAGTGCTTCATCCTGCACATGACTGGGCCGTCCATTCATTGTGTAGCTCCACACCTTGTTCAGTATAGGGTCTTTTAAAGTGGCTCTCTCAATGTCTTTTGCACACACTGGTAGTTCCTCCAAGTGTGAGAAGTAAAAAATACCTCCCTTTTCTCCTGTGTTGTCGACTGAGGCTCTGGGTAGGCGAGACAAAGCATCAGCGTTTGCATGATCAGCTGATCTCCTGTACTCAATATCATAGCTGTACGCCATGAGGATGAGAGCCCAGCGTTGCATCCTTAATGCTGCTAAAGTTGGAACAGCTGACTTTGGTCCCAGGATAGTTAACAGTGGTTTGTGATCTGTGATGAGTGTGAATTTCCTCCCATACAAATACTTATGGAATTTCTTTACTCCAAAGATGATGGCGAGTGCCTCCTTTTCGATTTGGGCATATTTTCTTTCAGCCTCAGTTAAAGTCCTCGATGCAAAAGCCATGGGCCATTCCTCTCCATTTTCCATGACATGAGAAATTACAGCCCCTACTCCATAAGGTGATGCATGACATGCAATCCGGAGTGGCAAAAGTGTGTTTTTTTTTTTAAATTGAACTTTTATTTCATTTTATTATTTTATTTCTACTATTGTTTAATTCTTATTATTTTTCTTCTCCATTTATTTTATGTAATTTTATTTTCTATTGCTTACTGTTTTGCTTTCACTTCTGTAAAGCACATTGAACTGCCACTGTGTATGAAATGTGCTATATAAATAAACTTGCCTTGCCTAATGCACTAACACCTTATTCTGCTTTAATAGCTACTTTGCATCTTCAAATGCCTTAGCACACTCAGAAGTCCAAACCCACTTAGCCTCTTTTCTCAACAGGTTGTGTAGAGGGTGGAGGATGGTGGAGGAGTTTTGCAGGAAACGGCTGTAGTAATTAAGAAGACCTAAGAAGGACTTCAGCTCTGTGACATTTGTTGGCTCGGGCGCTTTGTTTATGGCTGCAACCTTTTCATCAGTGGGATGCAGGCCATCCCGATCAATGCGATGTCCCAGATACTCCACACTGCTCTGAAAAAACTGACATTTAGACAGTTTCACTCGGACACCATGTTTCTCCAGGCGTGTGAGCACTTCGTCCAGTCTTTTTAAGTGCTTCTCCTCCGATGAAGCAGGGATGAGAATATCATCCAAGAAACATGTCACACGATCCAGTCCTTGCAGAATCTGGTCCATATCAGACTGAAAAATTGCAGGTGAGCTGGAAACACCATAGCTGAGACGATGAAATTTGTACAGGCTCTTATGAGTGTTGATTGTCAAATAGTTCTCTGACTATTCATCTAAAAGCAGCTGCTGGTAGGCATGAGAGAGGTCAAGCTTACTGAATGATGTTCCTCCTGCTAAGGTAGCGAACAAATCTTCTGTGTTTGGTAATGGGTGTCTGCTCTTCCATACACTGATTTATACTGACGTTGTAGTCGCCACAGATCCTAATTGTTTTATCTGCTTTTGGCACGGTGACTATTGAAGAAGCCCACTCACTTTTCTCAGTCTTTGAAATCACTTTCATTTTTTCCAACCTGTCCAGCTCCTTCTCTACCACTTCCTTTAAAGTGCTGATGACACATTTTTGACATCTTTGGCGATGTTTTATAACATAAAAAGTAATTCCCGATGATCCATATATTAATTCACGAAGGCGCCTATTTTACAAGTTATGATAAAAAAACGCGGCTATTTGGGCAAATTTGACGGGGCTGTAGCACCCAGGAGACGAAAGAGGAGGAGGAGCTATATGATGTCAGCGAAAGAACCTTCCTCCTAACTTACCAGTTTGTTGTTGATGCGACAGGTGTTCAGTTTATCATTATTAGTATTTTTATTATACATTATTATACATTATTTTATATATATATATATAGTTATTATGCCTTCGCGTTGTGTTGCCGGCTTTTGCTCCAAAACCCACAAGGATGGGGTAAGTTTATTCAAGTTTCCCAGAGATCCCGAGCTACATGTGAAGTGGGTGAAGCAAGTCAGGCGCACTCGTGACAAGTGGGAGCCCTCACCAACATCCGTCCTGTGCTCTGAACACTTCGATTTGGATTGTTTTGACACCCTTCCCAGCTTAAAAGAATCTCTTGGGTGTTCAGTTCAGCACAAACGTGTGTTGCTACCATCAGCAGTGCCTACAGTATTCCGGAGGGGGTCTACTAGTAGCTATGCCGGATCCAGCAGTCGCCTGGGACAAGGCGACTCCTCCAAAGACAGTCCTCCTGTCAGAACATGTGTTGAGAAACGACATAAGATAAAGGTACGTAGAGCTATAGAGTGCTCCGACATGATGCTAAAAATAGTAACCATGCGGTCTGCGCGGCCATCTTGGAAGTGACTCGCTCCAGAGCGCTCATAGAGTACACATCATAGAGTACACATTCATGATAATCATAAATGTAATCATAAAGTCGGCGTGATATCAGTCATGTATTTGCTTGTGAAAGCTTGCGGCTTTCATGTAACTGCTGCCTAGCAACGAGAGGCAAAGGGTAAAGAGGGTAGGCTATCATAGATTCTATTCGGAAGAGATCAATACATGATTGCTTAAAAATGAGGTATTTTAACAATTTGCATCTGTTTTGTGATTATCGTGACACTTGTGTGTTATATAGAACTGTATGTCTTATCAGCACATCGAGGATCTTCCACCGGAGGCTTTAGCAAGTACTCGTAGCAACACTACACTTTACCCTTTGCCATGTGTTGTTAGGGAACGGTAGCAAGTACCCCGATGACCGACTTCAAGAATATGTAGAAAAAATTTAGAAATTATACTTTCCAAAAGTCATTTGAGCTTAGTGTATTGCATTTCCATTTATATTGTAGGTTCTTGCTGATGTTTTTGCGGAGTATGACGCAGCTGCTGAATCAGAAGCTGCAGAGTTTGTATGTGCTAGTTGTGAACATTCACATTATTATCAATCTCATTTATTTAAAATCAGTTAAAATCATGCCATCATGATCACTGCTTAAAGTACCAGTATTTGGTTGTTGAAGAGCTAGCACTAGAAAGTTCACCGGCGTTTTCATGCGCCATTTCCATTGAGTAGAACAGCCAGTGAACCGCAGCGTGTTCTCCCGCTGACGTCACAGCATGGCCGCGAGCCACGGACCCAGTTTTCTTGCGCTGTGGAATTAAAAGTTGGATATTCGCATAACAACAGCTTCTTTTCACGTAATTATAACAGAAATCTAACATGTTTGCCATGTTGTATAGTTTATTTAAGAAATTGCATAGAGTCATGTTTGTGTCATCAGCCCTTTAATGTGTAAGGAACTGGGCGAGCTTTGCAGAGGATCAGTGTGGTGCCTGGTTTTATGCGGATTTTGGCTTTAAAACCCTCTATGCAGCCTTGGTTCTCCGAGAACACTGCCTGGTAGCGCTGTAACACCTCGTTGACTCTTGGGGTCCACTCTGCCTGTGTTAGCACAGTGAAAATCTGTTTCCAGTTCAGTTGTAGTTCCTTCAGCCAGTTCTGACCAATCAGAGCTGGTCTACTTCCTTTCACAATGACAAGAGGTAGAGTGACTTTCTGTGTCTCGTACTGTACTGGTATCATGATGTATCCTCGAACCGCGATACTTTGGCCTGAATATGATTTCAGTTTTAACCAGGGGGCTGGTTTTAAAGGGAAACTGTTCAGATTTTTCTGGTAATAATCCTTAGATACCACTGACACAGCTGACCCTGTGTCCAGTAGCATTGTTGTGCTCTTACCACCCAGTGCGACATCAACTGTGTACCCCTTTTCACAGCTTGAGGTGGAGTATACTGCATACACTCCAAAAAGTTCTGTTTCTTCATCTCTTCTGGATGTACTTCCTTCAGCTTCTACATACTGAGTTTGAGAAGTGGCTTTTCCCTTTCTACACGCACAGGCTATGTGTCCAATTTTGGAGCAGGTATGACACTTTTCATTTTTAAATCTGCAGTCACGTGCTGAGTGTCTCCCCCCACATCTGTAGCATGTCTGTTGTGTCCCAAAGTAGTTTTTTACTCCCCTTTGGTCTTTGTTTTGTGCTTTATTATTGTTCTCTCGTTTAAACTGTCCTTTCCTCCCCTTGTCAGAAAAAACAGTAGCACTTGTTAGGGCATTTACCTGATGAGGCTCACTGTGTCCTGAAAACCCTATTGATTTTTTCGACGCCAGTTCCATTGCTACTGCAACCTCACAAGCCTTCAGAAAGGTCAGATCCTCTTCAGACAGCAACCTGCGCTGCACGGCATCCGAGCGTAGTCCACACACAAAGCGATCTCTCAGCGCATCATCCAGGTACTGTCCAAAATCACAGGTAGCTGCTAGCTGCCTCAAAGCGACCACATACTCAGAGACAGTTTCATCCTCTTTCTGGTTACGCTTCTGGAAACGAAATCATTCCACAATTACAATCGGTGCCGGTTTGTAATGCGTGCTCAGTACTCTCACCAAATCTGGATACTGCATAGTGCTTGGTACTGTCGGCAACACCAGATTCTTCAGCAGCTTATAAGCATCAGCCCCAATCACCGAGAGAAACACGCACACCTTCTTTTCATCCTTTATCTCATTTGCCAACATCCACTGTTCCAAACGTTCCAGATATGACTCAAAATCCTCCTTTGCATCATTGTATTCATCCACACGACCGATTTGCACAGCCATGGCGGATTTTTCCGATGCTAACTACTAGTCCGACTCGTGCCTGGTTCCTCCGCAAAGAAAAAGAGAAAAAAAAACTCCGTTTCCTCGACTACGACTAGTGTACGGTGACTTTTTCAGTCCATTCACGCAGTGGTTTCATTTAAAATCCTCATTGCCATTTGTAGTGTTTTGTGCAGGAGGCAATAATCAGGCCAGGCATTACTTGGGGCCTTCCGGGAACAGGCACTCCCACTACAGGTGTCACTTGGCTCAGTAAAAACATCTAAAAGTGTTGGCCAACCAAAACATAACACAGCAAGTAACTGCCTTTTCAGTAATGACCCTCAATGTGACAGACTCAGTTGTAAATCACTTCAATCTATTACATGATCGGTTGATGGCAGAATGGAAGGAGGCGGTTCTTCTGGAGAATGCACACGCACCCATGGCCATATCTAGAACCCATGTTTCAGTTTTCTGAAAGGAATAAAGATTTGTTTCATTTTAAATGTTTGCTTTGTTTGCCGAAAATGAACCACATCACGACCTACAAAAACTCGCTGTCCAACCTGCAGAAGCATATTGAGGCATGTAAACATTTTATTCCAAGAGAAAGCTTGCAACAAAGTTGTCTGTGCTTTTAGAGCTAGCGATAACATTGCAATATCTATGCAGTCTGGTTAGTCAAATGACTTTCTATGGATTTGCCCGCCAAGTTGCCGTAGCCTTGTCCACGGCTAACGTTAACACATAGCTAGTTAACTTGGACACTGTTAGTTAGCATGTAAAAATGGAGTTACGCTAACATGAATAACGTTAACTTATCTGAAGTCCTTTCAGAAATATGTTTTAGCATAATCTTGCCAAATAAACAGAATGTAGAAATTTTTCTTTTCTAGTAGCATTAGCTACCCAATATGATTTTGAGTTTGAAAAGAGTTTGCTAGCATGTCAGGTGGAACTTCACTGACTAGTTAGCTTAACGTTAAACCACCATGATGGCACAGCATGCGTTCATTTTGTGAATTCACATTTCTGTCTTTGGTAACGGCATTAGGTTTTGTAAGTGTTGTGGCAATAATACAACAATGCGTTGACAGAAAATGTACTTTTAATACTTAAGTACTTTTAAAAGCAAGTACTTCAGTACTTTAACTTGAGTAAAAATTTGACTGGAGAACTTTCACTTGTATCGGAGTAACATTTGACCAGTGGGATCTGTACTTTGACTTAAAGGCCCGGTCCCACTGGCCGATGGACACAAAACGTATGCAAAAAGGACACAGCGGACGAGCAAAATTTCGGGGGTGGCTCTATCCGTTTTCATCCGCTCCAGAAATGGACAAAATTGGCGAAAATTTGCGAAAACAGAACGGAAAAGAACGGACGTGGGTAGTATATAGCGGGGATGTTAAACGCATGTTCATAGGAAGCCTAGCGGATGGAAGCGGATGGAAGTGGATGGAAGTGGATGACAGCTCCGAAGGGGTTACCGGTGATAACTGAGAAGCGGACGCATAGCAGAAAGAGCGGATGCATAGCGGATTAAGGGGATGCATCATGTACGCCTAACGGAAACAAAGGGGATGTTGCGCGGATGTATATCGGATGCAGACCGATTGTCCGCTAGTTGTCCTTCTACATACTCTAGACATACTCCAGACATCCTCAATATACGAGATACATCCCAGATATAAACGCTTTGTCCGTTTTGAATACTTTATATACGAGATGCATACGCTTACATCCTTTCTATTTCCGTGCTACTAACGATGAATAGACGTTTCATGTACCTTATCTTTCCTCCCTCTTTCCGTTTTCAGCTGCAGCGGATGTGAGTTGCGAGGATGCCCAGAGGATGCAGAGAGGATACAGCAGACGTTTAACGGATGATAACGGACATAGAACGTTTGTTGCTCGTATATGTCGCGGATTTACATCGTACATGGCGGAAAGTTCATCCGTTCTAAAAGTTTTGTGCAGCTCAAAACTTTTTGCGCGGATGAAATCACAGTGGGCGGATGCTCGATGGATAGAGCGTATGAAGCACGTATGCAATGAGTACACAACGGATGCATAGCATTTTCCAACGGATGGCAAAGATTTTTTTACGTTTTACATCCTCTTTGCATCCGTAAGTGCAGTGGGACCGGGCCTTAAGTAATGAAGTTGGGTATTTTGTCTCATCTCATCTCATCTCATCTCATCTCATCTCATTATCTCTAGCCGCTTTATCCTGTTCTACAGGGTTGCAGGCAAGCTGGAGCCTATCCCAGCTGACTACGGGCGAAAGGCGGGGTACACCCTGGACAAGTCGCCAGGTCATCACAGGGCTGACACATAGACACAGACAACCATTCACACTCACATTCACACCTACGGTCAATTTAGAGTCACCAGTTAACCTAACCTGCATGTCTTTGGACTGTGGGGGAAACCGGAGCACCCGGAGGAAACCCACGCAGACACGGGGAGAACATGCAAACTCCGCACAGAAAGGCCCTCGCCGGCCACGGGGCTCGAACCCGGACCCTCTTGCTGTGAGGCGACAGCGCTAACCACTACACCGCCGTGCCACCCTGGGTACTTTGTCCACCTCTGTAATTATATGGCTCTTGTTAAAATCTATCTACTAGCATACCTAAAAATATGTTAAAATAGTATGCCAGAAAACTTTATATAGTAAAATAGCCTACTCTTTAGATCTATTAGAGCTGACAAAAGATTATAATAATAAGCAGAATAACTTTTAAATGGGGGCGGCATGGTGGTGTAGTGGTTAGCACTGTCGCCTCACAGCAAGAAGGTCCGGGTTTGAGCCCCGTGGCCGGCGAGGGCCTTTCTGTGTGGAGTTTGCATGTTCTCCCCATGTCCGCGTGGGTTTCCTCCGGGTGCTCCGGTTTCCCCCACAGTCCAAAGACATGCAGGTTAGGTTAACTGGTGACTCTAAATTGACCGTAGGTGTGAATGTGAGTGTGAATGGTTGTCTGTGTCTATGTGTCAGCCCTGTGATGACCTGGCGACTTGTCCAGGGTGTACCCCGCCTTTCGCCCGTAGTCAGCTGGGATAGGCTCCAGCTCACCTGCGACCCTGTAGAACAGGATAAAGCGGCTAGAGATAATGAGATGAGATGAGAACTTTTAAATGGCCATGTTGTGTTGTGCTAGGACCACTGTGGAAGCCCTGCTGTAGGTGTGTGACCTCCATGTTAGCGTTTAATTTGTTGGTGTTAAGACAGTACAGTCTAAGGAAATCTGAGAGGTGCTGTTGATTCAGCTGAATGTGCAGGCAAAATGGCCTCTGTTGTTATACTGTATGTCAGGCAAAATTAAATAAAACAAAATACCTAAAACACAGAAACAAAAAAAAGTAAAAAAAAAAAAAAACCAACAATTATGTTAAAGGTTGAGGGATATCTCGATAACATGCTAAATTTGTGATTATAAAATACTTAACTAGGTCAGCATAAAGGTCCACAGTTTCTTGATGGATTTTTCAGAACATGACAAAATGCCACCAGTAGATGGAGATATTTACTGAGCATTACGTAGATGCATGTCTGGTCTTTGTGCACAAACTGCAAAATTGCGATCAAACCTTGGGCAATTTTGCGGATAATTTTGCTTATTTGAATGATATATTTATTTTAAAAGTATCTGCGAATAGGACTAGACAATTTCAAGCTTCAGTAAATACAAGTACAATAGATAACTTCACCAGTATTCATAAATGCATGGGTGGGTGGGGGGGGGGGATCTAATTAGTGTTTTCTAAATTTACTTTGACTTGTATTTTATTGCAGACAGTATAAACCCAAAATATTTCTTGTTTTCTATGGTCAACTTCATTTTATTTGTTAATGTACATCCAATCCTGCATTTTAGGCCTGCAACACATTCCAAAAAAGTTGGGATGGGGGCAATTTAGAAGAAGAAGAACAACAACAACAACAACTTTATTCATCACACGCTTGTGAAATTCCTCTCTGCATTTAACCCATCTGAAGCAGTGAACACACACACACACACACACACACACACACACACACACACACACACACACACACACATACCCAGAGCAGTGGGCAGCCATGCTAACAGCGCCCGGGGAGCAGTCGGGAGTTAGGTGCCTCGCTCAAGGGCACCTCAGCCCAAGGCCATCCCGTATTAACCTAACCGCATGTCTTTGGACTGTGGGGGAAACCGGAGCACCCGGAGGAAACCCACGCAGCCACGGGGAAAACATGCAAACTCCATACAGAAAGGCCCTCACCGGCCACTGGGCTCAAACCCAGAACCTTCTTGCTGTGATGCGACCCCACTTACACCACTGTGGGGTGGAATTATTTAAGAATAAGGTTAAATAATTATTTAATTATTTTACCTCATTAGGGCTAGTAATGAGGTAAAAGAACTAAATAATGATATGATTTGAAACAGGTAATGTTAACAGGTGACTGTAATCATGATTTGGTACAAAATGAGATTTCTTCAGGCTGTGGAAATGTGTGTTGTGGTCAGACAAATCAGTATTCCAGGTCTTTTTTAGAAGAAATGTATGGCATGTGCTCTTGACCAAAGCTGCAAATACCATCTAAACTGTTACCAGCAACAAGTCCAAAAGTCAGGGGTCTGTCATGGTATGGGGTTGTGTCAGTGCCCTTGGCAAAGGTAACTTACACTTCTATGATGGCAGCATTAATACAGAAAAGTACATTGAGATTATGGAGTAACATATCCTGCCTTCAAGACAACATCTTTTCCAGGGATATTTAATGAAGACAATGTAAGATAAAAACAAAAAAAAAGCAAAACCACATTCTGCATGTATTACAAAGGCATAGCTGCAGAAGTAGAGGGTGCCTGTCCCCTCTGTCCCCTTTATTTAACTGACAAAAATACAAAGAAAATATTTTCAATAGTTTTACTGACCATCTCATCTCATCTCATTATCTCTAGCCGCTTTATCCTTGTACAGGGTCGCAGGCAAGCTGGAGCCTATCCCAGCTGACTACGGGCGAAAGGCGGGGTACACCCTGGACAAGTCGCCAGGTCATCACAGGGCTGACACATAGACACAGACAACCATTCACACTCACATTCACACCTACGGTCAATTTAGAGTCACCAGTTAACCTAACCTGCATGTCTTTGGACTGTGGGGGAAATCGGAGCACCCGGAGGAAACCCACGCGGACACGGGGAGAACATGCAAACTCCGCACAGAAAGGCCCTCGCCGGCCCCGGGGCTCGAACCCAGCACCTTCTTGCTGTGAGGCGACAGCATGGCTT
Organism: Neoarius graeffei; assembly: GCF_027579695.1. Taxonomy (NCBI): domain Eukaryota; kingdom Metazoa; phylum Chordata; class Actinopteri; order Siluriformes; family Ariidae; genus Neoarius; species Neoarius graeffei. Next base: position 45,279,269 of record NC_083575.1, on the reverse strand, counting down.
CGTAGACACAGAGTGCGTGTGCTTGACTGGCCTGCTGCCAGTCTAGCTCTGTCTTCAATTGAGAATGTATGGTGCATCATGAAGAGGAGACTCAGACAACGGTGACCACGGACTGTTGATCAGCTGAAGTCTTGTATCAAGCAAGAATGACAGAAATTCCAATTGCAAAACTGCAACAAGAAGTATCCTCAGTTCCCATACAATTAAAAAGTGTTATTAAAATGAAAGGTGATGTAACACAATGGTAATAATGCCTCTGTCCCAACATTTTTTTAGTGTGTTGTACGCATCAAATTCTAACTTTGTTTATATTTATAAAATACAATTAAGTTGGTCAGTAAAATTAATGAAAATCTTTTCTTTGTACTTTTGTCAGTTAAATAAAGATTCACGTGAATTAACAAATCACAGATTTTTGTTTTAATTGCATTTTGGAAAATATCCCAACTTTTCTGGAAATGGGGTTTGTACATTACCGGAGGCAATCCCCCCTTAAACAATGTTTTTTGTTTTTTTTTGCAAGGCAACAAACACAAAAGACAGGGTTATACAACCGCAAATCATAAAAGTAGAAAAGCCTAAGCTGAACGCTCATGATCTCCGCTTCCTCAGACAGCACTGCATCGAGAACCATCATTCATTTATAGCTGATATAATCATGTAGGCTTGGGATTTCTTTGGCAAACAAAATGGAGTTATATCCACAAATGCCAGTTAAAACTTTCTGTGCAAATAGGAAGCCTTATGTTAGCTGTGTACAGAAGTGCTGTCGACTGCTCTGGGCTCTGAGGCATCTGGGATGGACCATCACACAGTGGAAACATGTATTGTGGTCAGACAAATCAGTATTCCAGGTCTTTTTTGGAAGAAATGGATACCATGTGCTCCAGACCAAAGACGAAAAAGACCATCTGGCTTCTGAACTTTGTGCTGATAACAATCTGGATGGTCCATTTCCTCTTTAGTCCAGAGGACACAACAGCCATGATTTCCAAAAACAATTTGAATTATGGACTTGTCAGACCACAGCACACTTTTCCACATTACATCAGTCCATTTCAGATGAGTTTGGCGAATTCTGAAAACTCAGAGGTGTTTCTGGATGTTGTTGATATATGATTTTTGCTTTGCATGGTAGATGCTACGATGAACTATTTACTGATAACAGTTTTCTCAAGTGTTCCTGAACCCATGTACTAATAACCTTCATACAATCATGTCAAGGGCGGCACGGTGGTGTAGTGGTTAGCGCTGTCGCCTCACAACAAGAAGGTCCGAGTTCGAGCCCCGTGGCCAGCGAGGGCCTTTCTGTGCGGAGTTTGCATGTTCTCCCCGTGTCCGCGTGGGTTTCCTCCGGGTGCTCCGGTTTCCCCCACAGTCCAAAGACATGCAGGTTAGGTTAACTGGTGACTCTAAATTGAGCGTAGGTGTGAATGTGAGTGTGAATGGTTGTCTGTGTCTATGTGTCAGCCCTGTGATGACCTGGCGACTTGTCCAGGGTGTACCCCGCCTTTCGCCCGTAGTCAGCTGGGATAGGCTCCAGCTTGCCTGTGACCCTGTAGAACAGGATAAAGCGGCTACAGATAATGAGAATGAATGAGATGAGACAATCATGTCAGCTTCTAATGCAGTGCTGCCTGTGGGTTCAAAGGTCACAGGCATTCAATGCTATGTTTCGGCCTTGCCCCTTATGTACAGAATTTTCTCTGGTTTTTTTGTCCTTGCATTTTTTTTATTTTCTTAAAGGCTACAGGAAGAAAGACAAGACAAAAATATGCAAAAAGATATGCAAGATATGCAAAAAAAAAACAATAGAAAAACAACAGAAAGACAATAGAAAGAAAAACCCAAGACTGACAAGGAAGACAAAAAACAAGAAAGATAGAACAAAATAAACAGACAACAACAACAACATGCAATATTCATACAATGATCAAGTACAGTAAATGTGAACCCCATCATCCCCCAGCTGTCAGTGAAGCAGGCAGGTGCCAACATGGACACGGCAACCACCGACAGGCGCACACCACCATACCCAGCAGTCCAGATGGGCCGACACAGGGTGGCACACGCACCGGGGAAGCCAGGCGCCAGCTCGCAGCACTGTCCTCACTCTGCACTACAGCTACCGCAGACCACCTCTCCAGCAGTTCACTGTCCATCTGGCCATGACTACTATCAGCTGCCAGATGGCCCGCAGTGTGCAGGAGGTTTGAAGGTCATGGGCGTTCAATGTTATAGTTTTCAGCCTTGCTCCTTAACGTGCAGAGATTTCTCTGGATTCTCTGAATCTTTTGATGATATTATGGATCGTGATGGTAAAAATCCCTAAATTCCTTGCAATTGTATGTTGAGAAACTTTGTTGTTAAACTGTTGGACAATTTGCCCATGCAGTTTTTCACAAAGTGGTGAACCTCGCCACATCCTTGCTTGTGAACGACTGAGCCTTTCCAATTACCAAGTAACCTGTTTACCTGTAGAATGTTCCACAACTTTCCTAGTCTTTTGTTGCCACTGTCCCAACTTTTTTGGAATGTGTTGCAGGCATTAAAATTCAGAATGACTGTATATTTACCAAAAAAAAAAAAGTTTATCAAAAACCGTTATCACAGTCTGCCTGTTCTGTCCTTGCTGAAACGGAGCACAATCTACAACCAGCCACCACACTGCATAAAATGACCTTAAGAAGCGGACATCTTGAATGAAAGAAACATTACCTAATATTGAAATGTCTGAGATAATTATGTCACAAATATTAAGTCTAGTTCTAGCCATCTTTATTAATTTCAAGCCTAACATTGTCTTATTCTGTTGGTAGTTATTTTGCTTCTTTCTAGCAATGCACCAACAAAAGGTCAGAGTGTGGTAGGAGAGGCAGACTGGAGGTATAAATATTCAAAAGAAGAAGTTCAGAAGCGGACCAAAACTACACCGATCCGAAATTTCTGCCACTCCCAAAACATGAGATACCTTGGACATATATGCAGACCACGGGCGATTGCTCTAAGACAACGAGGGAGGCTCAGCCTCCTCTAAAAATGACGAACATTGAATCATAGAAATATATGTGCTCAACCCACTACAGTGCGAAATCATTCCGTTATAACTTTCCCCAGTTCACCTAATGTGTGCGTGAGTTTCTCCCCCTCGTGACAGCGCGATGCAGCCCAGACTCAGTGCACTTCAATGGCATTGGGAGCTCTGCGCTTTCAATCTCAAAATGCAAGACGGTTATTGGACAAATACTGCGAAAATGCCCGCCCACGGACTCCCACGGACTCCCAGCCTCAGTGGACTTCAATGGCATTCGGGAGCTATGCGCTTGTCAATCTCAAAATGCAAGACGGTTATTGGACAAATACTGCGAAAATGCCCGCCCACGGACTCCGAGCCTCACATGGGAGGGACATGGCAGTTTCCGCGAGGAGACTGGTGATTGGTGAAAGCGGCCGGATATTTTCTTTGATTGCCAGCTCGTTTCAACTATAGACAGGCAGCGGTGAATTTCAGTTCAGTCCCATGCAGATTCGCAAGTGCTGTGGTGTATTGTAAGAGATCAGCTTACATTTCGATTTCATTCATTACATACGGTTTCTACCAGCTTTTTTAGTTTGTATATATTTTCATTGTAAATAAAGTGTAAATATAGTGTTGTCAAGTTTGCTATCTTAGTTCCAGAAATGTCGTTTATTTGAGTGACTGAACTTGAACTTGAGGGGGCTAGTCAGCTAGCAAGAAAGCTGCGCACGGATGCCAAGCATTGCTGATTTAATTTTGGCGAAGCCATTTGCCAGTCTTCCTTTCGAGGAAAAAATTAAAATAAAAGAGCAGGGTAGACCAACGCCTCAAATTGACTTGGTGAAAAAGGTAGGGAATAATACTCGTTCCTTTCAGCTCTCCTGGTACGAGAAAGTGAATTGGCTAACAGCAAGTGACCCACATCAACAACAGTAAATAGGCTACTTTAGTAATATGTCATGGATGGACCAAAAATATAGAATCTATTTAAAATGTTTATGCTGAGTATATTATATTGGAATATATATTTTTCTGGATATGAATTAAACACAGCTACAATTTGGAAAACATTTTTAAACAAAAACACAGCCGAGAACATTTCACACTACAGACCTGGATTAAAAGTGAAGGGTTATCAAAATTGTCAATAAAACATTTCTCAGTCAAAATAAGTAAAATATAAGGAAAGTGTCATTGAATGCTGAGGTTCCTGACAAAGAGCTGCTTTCAATAATGATCACTTTTTAAACAATATGCCACAATTTTAAAATATAAAATGTTAAAATATACCCCCCTCCCAACACCACCATCATGTATATTGGACAGTAGGCTAATGGGCCAAAAGAACCTGTTATTTCATAGTTTGTGACCCTGCCAACAATCAGCCAGATCAGAGGCAAGAGTATGGGCAAAACTGATGTTTTTTCTTTTTTCTTTTAAAATCTGGAAATATCATAACCCACCAGCCTCCCCTGTTTGAAAGACTACCAGCCGCCACTGATGCAGACTCAGAAACGACACACTTCAAAAGCAAGTCCTATTCGACCTCAAAACTCCCAAAAAGATCTGGAGTAAAGCGGAAAAAGTTCTGGGAATGGACGAAAATCAGATCAAAAGAATGATGATGGATAAAGTAAAATTAATGTGACTGCTGGACATTCGATTCAACCCAGCAGAAGCGCCCCAAGGCCCCTAATTGTGCGCCATGAGGGAAGAACAACGATGATGATGATGATGATGATGATCTGGCAAAAGAATACAACAATTTTAAGCTTGAAATTAATAAGAATATCTAGAGATAGGCTGATTGATCATATACATTTGTTTAAAAAATATAATATTCAGGAATATTACCTGAAATTGCCTACATTCCAGATATTTTTATTTGATATAAAAAATTTTATTGAGGTAATTTCTCACACTGGGGATTATGGATTTCTTCAGGATGTGGAAATGTGTATCGTGGTCAGATGAATCAGTATTCCAGGTCTTTTTCTTTTCTTTTTTTTTTAAGAAATGGACATCATGTGCTCTGGACCAAAGATGAAAAGGACCATCCAGACTGTTACCAACACCAAGTCTAAAAGTGAGGGTCTGACATGGTATGGGGTTGTGTCAGTGCCCTTGGCAAAGGTAACTTACCCTTCTGTGATGGCAGCATTAATGCAGAAATGTACACTGAGATTTTGGAGCAATATATTCTGCCTTCAAAACATCTTTTCCAGGGATATTTCAACAAGACAATGCAAAACCACATTCTGCACATGTTACAAAGACATGGCTGTGGAAGGGGAGGGTGCCTGTCCCCTTATTTCTCAATACAGAATGTGTGACGAGTTTTGAAACGAAAAATGTGACAATAACGACCCTGTACTGTTGCACACCTTAAGACCTGTTTGCAGGATGAACAGGACAAAATAATACCTGAAACATTATAAAGTGGTAAATGCTTTAAAAAAAAAATGTGTTGCAAGAAGGGCGGCACGGTGGTGTAGTGGTTAGCGCTGTCGCCTCACAGCAAGAAGGTCCGGGTTCGAGCCCCTTGGCCGGCGAGGGCCTTTCTGTGCGGAGTTTGCATGTTCTCCCCGTGTCCGCGTGGGTTTCCTCCGGGTGCTCCGGTTTCCCCCACAGTCCAAAGACATGCAGGTTAGGTTAACTGGTGACTCTAAACTGACCGTAGGTGTGAATGTGAGTGTGAATGGTTGTTTGTGTCTATGTGTCAGCCCTGTGATGACCTGGCGACTTGTCCAGGGTGTACCCCGCCTTTCGCCCATAGTCAGCTGGGATAGGCTCCAGCTTGCCTGCGACCCTGTAGAACAGGATAAAGCAGCTACAGATAATGAGATGAGATGAATAAATTCAGGAGCTAAAACATGAAATAATCGTTTGCTTGTGTCATATTGTCAAACACACATCATAGTTCTTCAGATTAGCCAGTGATGTAAGAGGATAAGCTAAAAGCAGAAGAGTTCCATTTGCCAATTTCTTGTGCACAAGGTTTCCCCCAGCTGATACTACTATCACCTTCTGTAAAGGGCTGACACTTACCTTATGACTGACAAATTAGATTTTTGCTCATGTATTTACATGTGATTCTCAACAGATGGCACCATCAGCACATGTATACAGTTGCAGTGAGAAGTTTACATACAGGGACATCATCATGGCGAGTCCCCTCAGGCATCTTGCTTTTCTGTAGCTAATGTCGGATGGGAGGCGCCACTCTTACCCACCCCGTACACTGGCTTGTGCAACCCCAGTGGCTGGGTATTTTTACCTAATCTGCATGTCTTTTTGAACTGTAGGAGGAAACCAGAGCACCTGGAGGAAACCCACACAAACACGGGGACAGCATGCAAACTCCGCACAGAAAGTCTCCCATCAACCGTGAGGTTCAAACCCAGAACCTTCTTGCTAACCACTTCACCACCGTGCCACCTCATCATGGACATTAATGTCATGGGAATATTGGGCTTTCAGTGATTTCTTTGAACTGTTCTTTCTCTGTGGCAGAATGATTATACATCTTTAATAGAAAAAAAGAATTTGGTGCACAAGGTTTCATTTATTCAGGGTTTTCTGAAATCAACATAGGGTCAAAATTATACAGTTGTGGTCAGAAGTTTACATACAGTGACATGAATGTCATCTTGGTTATGAATGTCATGGCAATATTTGGGCTTTCAGTAATTTCTTTGAACTGTTCTTTTTCTGTGGCAGAATGTACAGCAGACATCTTTTTTTAAAAAACACTAGAATTTGGTGCACAAGTTTTAATTTTCTTTGGGTTTTCTGAAATCAACACAGGGTCAAAATTATACATACATGGTCAAAAATTTACATACACTCACTTAGATTATTAATTCAGAGGTGCTGAAATGTCCAAAATGGCTCTTATCTTGCTAAGGCCGAGGCCTCTTAACTTCTAGTTCGTGATCATGATTGACTATAGCTGGTGGCTTCTCTCTGCCAACATAAAAAGGGTTTGTTGGACAGCACTCATTGAACTGACCAACACACAATACAATGGGAAAGTCCAAGGAGCTTAGTGCAGATCTGAGAAAGAGGATCATAGATTTAAACAACTCAAGAATGTCTCTTGGAGCCATTTCTAAAAAACTGCAGATTCCAAGGTCATCAGTTCAAACAATTGCATGACGTTCATGTCCATGTATGTAAACTTCTCAATGGAATTGTGAATGTATTTATCTTACAATTGTCTTACTTGTTTGAAGAAAAAGTAATAGTACTTTAAATAGGGACATCTGATCTGATACATCTGTGTTTTTGGGAGCCGTGATGTTACCTGAACACTCTACCAGTTCAATCTTGTCATTTTTTTTCTCTCTCTCTTTTTAAAAAAAAAAAATATAATTAATGAACAATCATTTGGAAAGCCAGTATTCTAAACGTACTCAAATAATAAGAAGTCCCTTGTTGTTTTGAAATAGTCCTGTCAAGGAAAGACAGAAAAGGTGGTGTTCTGGTTTTTCTGGTTGAGTTGTGGGTGTTTCCAGGTATAAGAAATTACATGTGTGTTTTGATTTGGAAAAAAAATGGGTTAAAAGTTGTAAACTGTCAAACTGGAGTTACAGGAACAAGATGTGTATTGCGTGCAAACTCTGTTTGGTTCACTGCAATGGAAAATGTCATTGCACTTTTGTTTTCTACTGCATAGTGACAAACATAAGAAACAAGTATACAGAGCAGCATCAGTACATGAGCAGGAGGAAAAGTATAATTCCAAATTTAATTTACAGCTTTACAGTGGGGCGGCACGGTGGTGTAGTGGTTAGCACTGTCGCCTCACAGCAAGAAGGTCCGGGTTCGAGCCCCATGGCCGGCGAGGGCCTTTCTGTGCGGAGTTTGCATGTTCTCCCCGTGTCCGCGTGGGTTTCCTCCGGGTGCACCGGTTTCCCCCACAGTCCAAAGACATGCAGGTTAGGTTAACTGGTGACTCTAAATTGACCGTGAGTGGTTGTCTCTGTGTCAGCCCTGTGATGACCTGGCAACTTGTCCAGGGTGTACCCCGCCTTTCGCCCATAGTCAGCTGGGATAGGCTCCAGCTTGCCTGTGACCCTGTAGAACAGGATAAAGCAGCTAGAGATAATGAGATAAGATGAGCTTTGCAGTGTTTCAGATAGTCTCTTTTCCTTTTGGTCCCAGATTGGTGTAGGTAAAATCTGCTCCTGTTTGGCTTTACGCCCATCCACTCATACAGAGCCCAGCAGAACTTGGACATGCACACCACAACATTTCTAAACTAAAGGAGTTTTCTGAGCAAGGTTGCTTAGCAACTAGTTTGTACAGTACAAGCCCCTGCAGTTCCCTCCTGAGTGTGTGTTTTGCCTGTCTCAGCAAGGCAGCCCTGCATTGTGTTCCATGGCTCAGCCAGAGCCTTGAACACCAAATGAGAAGGTGATACCTGAGGTGCAGCTGCACTGGTGACATCTGTAGCACTATGCGGGAGGGCTCACGGCTGCAGGAACTCATCACTGCACAGTAACTTTAAACAGTGACACATGAACGTCACTCAGACCTATGGAAAAAGAGGAAACTGGTGTAACTAGTGGAAGCAGGCACGAACAAAACACTGGCTGAGGTGTGTGTGCCGATTTTATGCCTGCGCTATTAGCTTTTAATTTGTAGTTGCCTTGAAGACAAGTATAAATATTCATGATAATGTTTACAGTAATGGTCTATGCTTCTCTGTAATTAATTATCTTGTGTGTTCTGATTTGCAGAGAATATGAAATGACTTAAATATGACTACAAAAACATTAACACTGAAACAGGCAAACTTAGCACTCCAGTTTATCTGTATAGTACACACACGATTTCTGTTCGATGGCAGGCATGAATAACACTTGTTTTTTAACCCAAACACTGCATTTTATGCTTTGCAACCCTGAGTTCGCTCTGGATGGGTCAAGTAGGTTCAACAACCAGGAAAAAAGTCCTCCTCAGTGACTTTCACAGAACAAACATCTTCATTTAGTAAGTTTAAACTTATTTAATATGATTCATTGTGTGATGAACCTCGATGCTGTGCTATAGTGCATGCTATTGAATCCTGCTGCACTACACACAACAACCAAAGAGTGATTTGTCTGATGATAAAATGCTATTTATTAGATGGATTAAGGGCTTAGATGGATACAGTGGTGTAGTGATTAGCACTGTCGCCTCACAGCAAGAAGGTCCTGGGTTTGAGCCCAGCGGCTGGCGAGGGCCTTTCTGTGCGGAGTCTGCATGTTCTCCCCGTGTCTGCGTGGGTTTCCTCCGGGTGCTCCGGTTTCCCCCACAGTCCAAAGACATGCAGGTTAGGTTAACTGGTGACTCTAAATTGACCGTAGGTGTGAGTGTGAATGGTTGTCTGTGCCTATGTGTCAGGGTGTACCCCGCCTCTCGCCCATAGTCAGCTGGGATAGGCTCCAGCTTGCCTGCGACCCTGTAGAACAGGATAAGCGGCTACAGATAATGGATGGATGGATGGATAGATGAATTAATTAGTACATGTGAAAGACAGAAGAACTTTCTAGGTTGCTGACAAAACCCATCATATAACTCTCCTGCTAGCACAACATACAGTCACTTCACGGTTAAACACTTCAGCAGAAAATAGCGATAGTATCTTTTGCACGTGATACAAGGGCGGAACACCAAATCTCATCGCTGAAACACTGACCAACAACTTGCTAACTTTTTGTTGAGGACACAAACATGCTCCATTAGAAACTTAGAAGAGAATCATCATCATATACATGTTTGTTTAATTTTATCTGCCTTAACAAACCGGTCAAACATTATCACATTACCAGTAAGCACTTTGGTTTCCAGGAAACAGACACATAAAACTGGGCAGCACACTGGAGATTTCATTTGCTTGGTGGGCTAACTTATTTATTTTTAAGAATTTGTGATTTTTCCACCACCGGGAGGTTGCAAGTACCGGTATGAATCAGAGACTAGTTGGACTGACTACAGGTTACACAACACCATTTTGTAAATGAGACACAAGCCAAAAAAATGAGGATGAGTGAGAAAGACAAACAAAGGCAGCACAGACCATATCAGCCATGACCTTGTTTTGACCCTTTGTGAGCTGGATCCCCACACATGGCTCAAATTTTGCAAGCTTTGTTGGATGTTAGTATATCTGAATGCCAGCCAAGAAAGTACAGCACACACTCTTCCTGTAAGTGATAAGCTTGACGGACAACCGTAACAGCACAAGAGTGATACTTTGACTGAGACTGCTGTGCTAAATATGAATCTGTAATGCTAAATAAAGACTCTCACTACACAGGTACTGTAAACGCTAACAAAACTTCCCTCCTGTAATGAGTGTAAAACAGTTTATGAGCCTAGATAAGCCATAAATCTTTTCACACTCTTTCGAGTAATTACAATCAACTTCACCGTGGTTTCAGTGACGCAGACCATCTGAGATGTTCCTATCGGCACAGTCTCTTCCCGTCTCGGTCCTAGAGGACAACGAGTGTGTGGTGCAGTGTGATGGTGTAATATGGTGTATAACTCCATGGTCTTACATAACCCTCGTAGCTCAAGCCCCAGAAATGAGCACATATTCAACAGTGAAATATGTCTAATAAATCCCAACTTATTCAAGAGTGAATTCACTAATTCATCATTTGCTTTACATTCTGTTGGTAGAAATGATGTTTTTGAAATCAAGATTTTGTTAAACATATCTGTTTAGTCAAGCCTTTTGTTAATGGTGTTTATGAGGTAAAGGTGTAGATCTGGAGGGTCCTCAGACAGAGTGTGTTTTGGTAAACTGGGATGTATGGACGCTGTCAGTCCCCCACTCACTTGCTCACTCGAGTTTGTTGACGGTGTAGTGGCTGCTGCTTTATGTCCCGGGGCTCCCTCATGCCTGTTAACTTCTGGCTCTCCCCTTTTAGTTATGCTGTCATAGTTAGTTACTGGAGTCCCTGCTTGTACTCAGTGCAATATGTATACTGTTCCTACTTATTCAGGTGACATTGGGCATACTGAATAACCTGTGTCCCCCCCCGAAAAAAAACCCCAAAAACTGTCCCTCTGAGTTACATGTCAATCCTGGGATCGAGATGCTGACCTCTTCTGCTACTCAGACCTGCCTGATCCATCCTGATGCCCTATGTCTGGTTGGAGTCTCATCGCATCACTCCTGTGGAGGACGGCCCCATGTGGACAGCTGAAAGTCACACTTGGAAGACGCTCTGGACACTTAGGTGGGGTTTACATTAGACCGTATCAGCGGATCATCAGATTAACGTTTTTAAAACGATTAGTGTGCACACAGCAACGCCAATACACGATTCGCGTGCACATAGCAACACCAATACACGGATACACTCGGCTCCGCAGGCATCCTGCGCTCCAAATCACTCCGCCCTGAACAGCGAGTGCCCTCTGGAGGGTGCGCACTCCAGCCCTGCGCAGCTCACAGAGCGCGTGAGTATAGCGCACGAGCAGTGATTTGGGACTGAGCCGCTGTGTGTGTGATCTCAGTGCATGTCGGGCATGTGCGTCACTTACCACTTGCAAGTGGAAGGATGGCAAGCCTAAAGACAATCATAACTACACAATGGGCAGTATTTGCATCAGTATTTGCAGTATTTTCATACTTTTATACTCTTTAATGAAAGGTGATACAAGGCGGAAGTCCGCACCGTTTTTCAGCAGTCGCGTCACATGACCAACGCCAGCGACTCAGGAAGGTGGATGTCACAGTGACGTTGTCCAATGACGATGCCAGCTAGAGCTCAGCACAGCGTATCTGCGTATTCTCAATGTTTACACAGCACCGGACCAGACACGATCTGGATTGAATACGTGGACCCTGGCGGATTCCCGTTTCCCGGCGTTTCCAGGCGTTTTAATGTAAACGGACAGTGCATCCGTGAAGAAAACAAGACAGATATGGTCTAATGTAAACTTGGCCTTACAGTAATGCTTTTATAGCTGAGGACTACAGTTGACTTGCTAACTTTAGGATTGCAGTTGTCATGAACAGTTTTGCACCCAAGTTTCCATTAATGAAGAGTTATAACATCAATGAAACTGACTTCATGTTAAAACTGTTGTTATAGTCATGTTGTCTGTTGTTGCCCAAATGAGGATGGGTTCCCCTTTGAGTCTGGTTCCTCTCGAGGTTTCTTCATGTCGTCTGAGGGAGTTTTTCCTTGCCACCATTGCCACAGGCTTACTCATTGGGGATAGATTAGGGATAAAATTAGCTCATGTTTTAAGTCGTTCAAATTCTGTAAAGCTGCTTTGCGACAATGTTCATTGTTAAAAGCGCTATACAAATAAACTTGACTTGTTATACGCACACATACGTATACAGCACTCATTAACATGCTGAAAATAGACCTGTAATACAGACAAGTGGATGAATGTTTGTTAAAGAAGCAGTCCTATGGCGAGTGTGACGCTCTCTACAGCAATTTGAGAGTAAACAGATCTGATACAGCATGACGATGAAACACTAAACAGGCAGAACAAGCTGTTCCAGCTCCATTTGCTTAAACATACGAGATTGCTGCCTCATCATCTCTCTGTTTACTATTGACAAAGTTATGAACAAGACAACAAAATGTGTATTGCACTGGTAATGGATAGCAGAACTCAAAGGGGGAAGCTGATTTGATTTTATCTACCAAGGAAAATACGTAAATATTGCTGACTTACTGAAATATTGCTTACTGAAATATTGCTCACTCTTACTCCTAAAGACAGATTTAGGTTTTCCTCATAAGAACCAAAGTAAAGTATTTTGGAGGTGTGATTGTGATTTATTGAAAGGAAATGTGTATATATACATACACACACACTTTCAATTAATTCATATTACACATCATTTAGCTCACATGTTAATTGCATTATTAGCACTGAAACACAAATCACCACTCGGTATTCTGTTCTCTCTGGAGGCATATTCACTTCCATATTTAGCCTGTACAGTTGAGTGCAGGCCTGTCTGGACACACACAGCTCTGGGTGACGGAGTATTTCCCACAGAGAGACTGCAAGAGCATGACAGAATCATACACACAGACTATGAGTTCTCTCAGGCTTGTTCAGGCACAACTCTAAACTGCTTCTACGTGCAGATTCCAGACACTGCCTATACACTCTTGCGTACCACTGACAAGGCATGCAACTGTTTTCTCAAAAGAGCCTGAAATATAAAAGTTTCTCTTATAAGCTCTGAATACATGATGCACAGTTTGCAATTGATGGATGCTTAAATGCAACTTCTTTCATTCAAAATAAAGAGAACAGCTGATACCAAGCTTATAATTTTATTACAGAACTTAAAAAAAAAATCCAACTTTAGACATACATCACCACTTGCACAAATGTTTAATAAAATAAATAAAATATAAAATGTACAAGAATTTGATATAAAACACTGACCCATATTTAACACCAAATGCAAATGGATAAAGTTAGAGACGGGCAAAGATCAGATGAAGATTGATTTACTCAGACTACTCTTGTAGGGCATTGTAGTACAGAACTGCAGGACGACAAACTGTTACCCAATTATTTAAAAACACTTGCGCTTCCATTATCTCCATTATTATAAATCCCATCACTTGCTTTCGAAAGTCCATTGTTTTTAAAATGCCTCATTTCTCAGACTCTGGCTTATTGAAGATTCCCTCCATTGCGGTAAAGCATGAGCCGGCAGCAGAACGATCTTCAAACCTGTAAAGCAGATCCCCCCCCCAAAAAAAAAAGACTTAGGCTACATCCACACGACAACGGCAACGAGATTTTTTTTTTAAAAAATACCGTGTCCACATGGGCAACGGATCAGTAAAATATCAGGTACATATGGCAACGCAACACTTGCTGAAAACGATGCAATCCACATGCCACACCTCTACGTGCACTGTAAGACGGTCCCATCGGAGACACCAGAACAATAGAAGAAGTAGACGCATGTGCATAAACCCCTTCTTCTGTAGCATCAGCCACATAAAGTTTTGATTATTAATCAGTAGCGTAAAACGAAAGACGCAGAAAGAGGAATGAACGGGGGTAGATGGAAGCCGGTACGCCAACATTCTGATATCCTCCAGAATTCTTTAATGGTCCGGAATAAATTGCTCCCACGTTGCTACACGTTGATGGATTACTTTGTTCTTCTACGCCCTTTATGAGGAATGTATTGTCGGACTTAAACCAACATCTGAAGAGGTGAGATCGCTCCGTTTTTTTTCCTATTTTTGCTGGCGGGATTGTTTTTGTTTTTGGAAAGCGCACGGGCGGTGCGTGATTTTGGTCATACTGCTTACGCAGTGTTTGGACTAAAGACTCTGCCCTAAGGGCTATTCTCTCTCTCTCTCTCTCTCTCTCTCTCTCTCACTTTGCACCATTACACAATAAATATTCACAGTGAAAATATTTTGTAAGCGCGTTTCATGAACCAAGTTATAGGATTTGTTGACAACTCGCATCAAGTTCGTTACACTTCTACCCGGCGTGAAGCACTGACAGTCATGTGGTTGTGACATCATCATAAACAAATCCGTTCTACTCATCCAGACGACTTCGCAACGGCGCCGTTGCCAGATTTTTCCACTCTGGAACCCGTTCTCAAAAGATTTCGTTTTGGGGCACCCAAAACGCCGGTGCCGTGTGGACGCCAGGCCGAAACGCTAAACAATTTTATCAGATTCACCTGAATCCGTTGCCGTGTGGACAGGGCCTCAGTGTCATGCTTAGAATAACTCACACAGGCAGACCTAGAATATAATGTGAGTAAATGCTTTGGGAATATCCACTCAGTTCTGCATGTTTCCTGTAACACTCCTTTACCTAATTATTGACAAACTGCAGCTAAATCTGTCTAATGACCCTTTCTTAAACAGTCTCTCTGTTCTTTTTCATTTTCTTTAAAATGTGGCGTAGTTTCTCCTGCCATTGTTTTGAATTAAGACCACATTCAAGATAGTCATGTCCTGGAATGCTAGATGCAATCTCACACATCTTTCTCACTACCAAGCTGGATCTGGGGGATGTCAAACATCACATGTGGTGCCTGAACAACCAGCTCATGGGCCTGAGAGAGCATGGTGCATGCACACATTTGGGAGCAATTTGTGAGATAAGTAGATGTGAGATTTAGAGGACAGAGAGGCTGGCCGAGAGGGTGATAGGAGGACAAAACCGGAGACATTTGGGAAAAAAAAAAAGTAATTGATGGTGGATTTAATAAACTTTAAGGGGAAACAAACACACACACACACACACAAGAAAGAGAAAAGGGAGGGAGAGAAAGAGAGAGAAAAATAGAAAAAGATGGATCAGCATAGCTAATCTCAGCTGTGTCCTGAACCTATGGCCTTGATGTTTTCGTCTTCCCGTTCCTGCAATCTGTGCATCTCCTCAGAAATAGCTGAGCTGCTCTTATCTCTCTCTCTCTCTCTCTCTCTCCCTCTCTCTGATTAGAGCAGAAGAGAGGCCAAACCGATACTCATCCAATTATGCAATAAATACATTTCCTAGAACAAATTTGATTAACTATCCAAACCAAATTAGAACAGTATTCATTCTCCTATAAGCACACATTTTTGTAAGAGTGTTTACTTCTCAGCCATTTTAAGCATAGTAGTAATTCCTGTCCATAGAATCCAACTTGTCATTACTGTTTTGTTCTAGTTCACCTTTCCCTCTTAAGATTAAAAAGCCTGTAGGAAGGACGGGCTACAATTGGTTCTCTCAGGTCAACACTCGCAGAAAATCAACATCAGCTTACCTCTGCTTCTCTGTCGTCACGGTTAACTGGCAGGTTCAGTCTTCCTGAAGTTCCAGTGACATCAGATGGGAAAATGCTCCAACACTCAGTCATAAGCTAACCACATGAGGCACACAGCGACTCGGAACCAGAGAAGAATTCCGGTTTACAATTCATTTTATCTGGGTTATGAATTGTGGAATGTCTTATTAGTGTCTTCTTTATAAACACCTTCAGTTCATGTAGTGGTTAGTAAAGCATGTGACTCTGACTCAGTAATGATGTTGATTTTTGAAGAATCCTCAATTTATCCTACAGAACCAGGATTTCCATTTTGATACGCTCAGCACGCGCCATCTCTTTCAGAACAAACATCATTTACAACAAATGCTTTTTGCTCTTAAAGTGCATCCTAGTAGTTAATACTATAACTCTCATGTGTTCAAAAATCAAGCTATAAAAACTGAAGTCATAATGTTAGTGTCAGTGTTCCCAGGTGCATTAAATGCAGTTATTTGAATCGTCAGTGTATACAGTGGTGAGTGACATAAATAGCAGATTATCTCAACAGAAAATATCAACATTTAGTGCAGTTCAGCAGTATTGCTCAAAAGCAGCCACATCCAGATTAAAACTTTTTTTTTTTTTCTGAAATTAGACTACAGCCGGCAGTTCCTTTAGACAACGAAGCATATAAGTCCGTAACTCTGCATGTTCCTGTCCTGTTGTTTTCCTCCGTGAAGTACTTGTGGCTCCTCAGCACCTCCCATTTCACACTCCCAGTGGAACACAGTGCCATTATTGTAGCAACAATCTTCCGAGGTAGATTATGCATTGTGTTTGTGTCACTACTTTTGTTCTGTTCTTGTTTTTCATGTTCAGTGAATCCATTCTCTTCAAAATAAGAGATGAATTTTTTTTAAAAATGTGACGAGACAGGAAAGTATAAAACAAAATCTTTCATCTGCCAGCCTATTATCCATTTCAGTTTGTATGCAATATAGGCTGTAGCTGAAACCAAATCCTTTCAGACCTTTATGCAGGTACTGTATTGCTTCTGAAGTGTTATACTGAACTCTCGTCAGGTTTGCTACACAGCCGCGTGTGCTTCCTTTTTTCCAGAATCTGGTTGAGCTCCTCAGTGAAAGAGTAAGAGTAATACAGTGGAGACGTGGCGTCTCCGTCAGTTTGTTGGAGTAACACGTAACTATTGCCGTTCATTTTGCGTAAGACGCTGGGCAGTGTGGCTGAGAACCCATTGGTGTAGTCCAACTCAGAGCTTGGTAGAGGTGGAGGAAGTGGAGGTGCAGGAGGAAGTTCTTTACTAGAGGAAACCTGGGCCTCTCCGGGAACGATCTGTAGCAGTCCATCGTGTGCGTTTACTTTCCCGTTACAGTGGCTGGAGATGGTCTTTAGCTCCATGCGATCATTCCCCTTCTTTCTGTCAACTTGGGCTGCTGCCCGGACAGAGTACTTCCCCCGTTTGCTTTGCACGCAGAAACCCACGTACAATAGCACTACAGTCAGCACCAGGCATAATCCACCCAGGATGGTGATCAAAGAGATATACATGGCCTCCATGTTCCTCATGGCCTGAAACTGTGGGGGAAGGGGAATGGGCAGCACCGGTGCTGGATTGCTGTTGTTTTGGGGTTGGAGAGTTGAGTGGGGTGGCAGCGGTAGGTATTGTTGCACAATCAAAGTGTAGATCACTGCATGGATGCGGATGCCGTTCTCCAAGGCGAAGCAGCTATAGTTGCCACTGTGCTCTGGTCTTGCCTCAATCACCAGCAAGCCATCAGTGCCAATGCGATAGCCTGAGTTCAGCCCATAACCCTGCAGCTGCTGCTTATTCCTCGTCCACTCTGGGGTTGCGAGATTGGAGCTGAGCTCACATTGCAGAAGCACATCATCCCCTGCCATCACTGAGCGAATACGATAGAGAACCATGTCTGAAAATGAAATACAGGCAGTCAGCTGTTACAGATCCATGCACAGGTGTGAATGAGTAAAGGTGCATTTGGAGTGTAATCTAAAGAGCGTCTGGTCATTATCAGTGCTGACTGCTTCAAAACTCACAAGGGTTCTGAAAATTTATTTGCACATTATTAGAACGATAGCTATATTGGAAACGGCAATACTTTTATGCTGTAGGAGCTTATTGCTTCAAGAGTGAACATAAAATTGAAGTGCTATTGGTTTGCTAAACATAACCGTTATATTTAGCAAACGATGACATGTAAATCAATTATAAATTGCAATCCATTCCTGCATAGCAAATAAAAACTTATACAGGGCGTTTGAAACATGTTAATATTCTCCATTTACTACATTTAGCAGATGCCTTTCTCCTGAGCAAATTACAGAAGTGCTTTGTATTCTCTATCAAAAACAGCTCCTCATGTTAGTTTAACAGGTCAGGGTCTAATGCCATCAAGCCAAAAAAACCTCGCTCACTTTATTCTAAAGCATGCACCAAATATTACACTTGTATAAAAAGCTTAATCTATTTGAGCTTAAGTATTTTAAGCAATAAATGCTCCTCCTGTTATATTGCTCTGATGACTTTGAGGTCTGGGAAATTAGTATGCATACCATCTGCTGCAGATCTTGCACAGCTTTCATTCCCATTAAGGATGTCTTGAGTCAGATTGGATCTGCACATAATTTAAAAAAAAAAAGAAAAAAAGAAAAGATAATTAGTTCTGGTTGAATCTATCCAGAACTCACGAGAAATCTTACGACTAATAATAATATTGAAGACATACATATGTACGAGCCCCATTTCCAGAAAAGTTGGGATATTTTCCAAAATGCAATAAAAACAAAAATCTGTGATTTGTTAATTCACGTGAACCTTTATTTAACTGACAAAAGTACAAAGAGATTTTTCAACAGTTTTACTGACCAACTTAATTGTATTTTGTAAATATAAAAGAAGTTAGAATTTGATGCCTGCAACACACTCAAAAAAGTTGGGACAGAGACATTATTACCATTGTGTTACATCACCTTTCATTTTAATAACACTTTTTAATCATATGGGAACTGAGGATACTTATTGTTGCAGTTTTGCAATTGGAATTTTTGTCCATTCTTGCTTGATACAAGACTTCAGCTGATCAACAGTCTGTGGTCGCTGTTGCCCGATTCTCCTCTTCATGATGCGTCATACATTCTCAATAGGAGACAGAGCTGAACTGGCAGCAGGCCAGTCAAGCACACACACTCTGTCTACGAAGCCACGCTGTTGTAGCCCGTGCAGAATGAGGCCTCGTATTGTCTTCCTGAAATAAACATGGACTTCCCGGGAAGAGACGTTGCCTTGATGAACAGGTCTCTCTAAAATCCCAATATGTGCCTCGATAGATCAATGGTACCTTCACACACATGCAACCTCACCCATGCTGTGGGCACTGATGCCCCCCATACAATCACAGATACTGGCTTTTGCACCTTTCTCTGATAAACTGGATGGTTGTGTTCACCTTTGGCACTGAGAGCTCGATGTCTGGTTTTCCTGAAAACCAGCTGAAATGTGGACTCATCTGACTGCAGCACGTTTCATTTGTCTTTCGGTCCATCCAAGATGAGCTCGGGCCCAGAGAAATAGGCGGCATTTCTGCATAGAATTGATGAATGGCTTCCTCCTTGTGTAATCCAGTTTCAGGTTGCATTTCTGGGTGCAGCAGCAGCAGACTGTGTTACGTGACAATGGTTTTCGGAAAGTACTCCTGAGCCCATGTTGTTATATTTGTCACATTAGCATGACGGTGGGGGCGTCGTGGCTCAGGTGGTTAAGGCGCCATACCATGAATGCGGGCGACCCGGGTTCGATTCCGGCCCGAGGTCATTTCCCGATCCCTTCCCGTCTCTCTCTCTCCCGCTCATTTCCTGTCTCTGCACTGTCCTATCCAATAAAGGTGCAAAAAGCCCAAAAAAATATCTTTAAAAAAAAAAAAAAAAAACATTAGCATGACGGTTTCTCAGGCAGTGCCGCCTGAGGGGTCGAAGGCCACGTACATTTAACAATGGTTTCCAGCCTTGCCCTTTACACACTGAGATGTCTCCAAATTCCCTGAATCTTTTCACATCATGTACTGTAGATTTTGAAAGACCTAAAATCTTGTATTGAGAAATGTTCTTTTTGAATGGACGAACAATTCTCATGTATTTTGACATAAAGGAATGAGCCATGACCTTGCTTGCAAAGACCGAGCCTTTGGTGCTGCTCCTTTTATACCTAATCATGATACCAATTAACCTGCTTATTGTGGAATCTTCCAAAACTGTGTTACTTGAATATCCTATAAACTTTTCAGTCTTATTTCGCCTGTGTCCCAACTTATTATTTTTTTTTTTGGAGTGTGTTGCAGGCATCAAATTCCAAGTTCATGTATATTTACAAAATACAAGTAAGTTGGTCAGTAAAACTATTGAAAATGTTTTCTTTGTACTTTTGTCAGTTAAATAACTGTTCACATGAATTAATAAATAGCATATTTTTGTTTTTATTGCATTTTGGAAAATACAGTGGCATGAAAAAGTTTGGGCACCCTTACTGAAAATGTCTGTTACTGTGAATAGTTAAGTGAGCAGAAGATGAACTGATCACCAAAAGGCATAAGGGTAAAGACGACACATTTCTTTTCAGCGTTTGTGTATTATTTTTGTTTTGTACAACTGGAGAGTGAAAAAAGAAAAGGAACACCATGCGAAAGTTTGGGCACCCCAATACATTTGAGTTCTCAGGTAACTTTTACCAAAGTTCCAGACCTTAATTAGCTTATTGAGCTGTGGCTTGTTCAAATTCTTCATTAGGAAAGGTCAGATGATGCAGATTTCAAAGCTGTATAAATTCTCTGACTCCTCAAACTTGTCCCTAAAATCAACAGCCATGGGCTCCTCTAAGCAACTCCCTCGCATTCTGAATAATAAAATAATTGATGCTCACAAAGCAGGAGAAGGCTACAAGAACGTAGCAAAGTGTTTTCAGGTAGCTGTTTCCTCAGATTGTAACGTTATTAAGAAATGGCAGTTAACAGAAACAGTGGAGATCAAGGTGAGGTCTGGAAGATGAAGAAAACTTTCTGAAAGAACTGCTCGTTGGATTGCTAGAAAGGCAAATAAAAACCCCTCTCCAACTCTGAAGCATGGGTGTGGCTCGATCATGCTTTGGGGTTGTGTTGCAGTCAGTGGCACAGGGCACATTTCATTGGTCGGGGGAAGCATGGATTTGAATAAATACCAGCAAATTCTGGAAGCAAACATCACACCATCTGTAAAAAAGGTGAAGTTAAAAAGAGGATGGGTCCTACAATAAGACGATGATCCAAAACACACCTCAAATTCTACAATGGAATACCTCAAGAAGCACAAGCTGAAGGTTTTGCCCTGGCCCTCACAGTCCCCTGACCTAAACATCACTGAAAATCTGTGGCTAGATCTCAAAAGAGCAGTGCATGCAAGACGGCCCAAGAAACTTGCAGAACTGGAAGCCTTTTGCAAGGATGAATGTGTGAAAATCCCCCAGGTAAGAACTGAAAGATTATTAGCTGGCTACAAAAAGTGTTTACAAGCTGTGATACTTGTCAAAGGGGGTGTTACTAGGTTGAGGTCTGTGCGGGTCGGATTTTTCAGTCCCGCTCCTGCCCGCGCCCGCATTGTGCAGTCCCACTCCCGCCCACAAAGAATTATGATTTTTCAGTCCCTCTCCCACCCGCGCCCACAAAGAATTATGATTTTCAGTCCCGCTCCCGCCTGCCATATTTTGTCCCGCTCCCGCCCGCAAATCCCGCATGATGCAGACGTTCGCGTTATTTCTCAGGAAAGTTCTTGTCTTGACACAGCGTGATGGTGCCCCGCCCCCTACTTTGAGTGGATTTGAGCATAAATATCTACAGCTCACGTTCACATTTGTTATTATTTACCTTGTTTCTGAATTCAGCATGTAGTGTCTCTAATAATAATAATAGTACCTAGTAATACTAGGTACTAACCATGCAGGGTGCCCAAACTTTTGCTTCGGGCCCTTTTCCTTTTTTGTCATTTAGAAAATGTAAAAGATGAATATAAAAAATTGGTTTTGCTTAAAATATAAAGGGAATGAGTCATCTTTAACTTTATGCCTTTTGGAGATCATTTCATCTTCAACTTGCTTAACTGTTCACAACAACAGCAATTTTGACCAGGGGTGCCCAAACTTTTGCATAACACTGTATCCCAACTTTTCTGGAAATGGGTTTAGTAGATTAGAACATCAATGCATCTCAAAACTGAGACATGGCCCATGGATTCAGGAAGGCAAACGTGTGAACAAATATCATGGCGGGCTCTGGATTTACACAACCAAAAGCTAGACACATACCTGTCTGTGTGTGAGGTGATCTCCACACAATCAGCCCCATCCCAAGCACAGAAAGGGTCCCGAGCTAGCATGCAATCAATGCAGGACATATATCTGTGACATGTGGACAAGGGCAGCTGCACAACACCAGAGGGTGAGCCCACATACACACTCATCTAGAGGTGAAACAGCAATATAAATATGGCGGGTCATATTTTAAAATTACATATCTACGTTTTGTTATAAGCAAAGGGCTATATCCTTCTGTCGTAGAGGACGTTTGTCCAGTTACTAACCTGTTTCTGAGAGATGACTATACTGTTCACAGGCTGTGGCTCCTCAAACAGCTGCAGCTCTTCAATAATGTGAAGCTGACCTTTAACTTCTACTCCTCTCTGAAGCCAACCGTCATCTGCAGCATGCAAGCATCCAACATTATCAATGAACCAGAGGAACAGAATAATCATACGTCATATAACTACACACAGACCTGGGCCACCTCCCATGTTTTAGCAATGCAACCTGATGAATTTCTAACTGATCAGGCTTAAGTGACAAGGAATACAAGTAAGTTCTAGTGCACAGTTTAATCTGTTTGTCTTAAAACCTGTTTCCCCCCTCCCGTGTGATTCACTCAGGCAGGTAAGAACACACCAGTGACACTCACATGCAAACCAAAACACCCAGTCTGAGAGTCTAGTGAGAACGCTATTTCATTCTTAATCAGCCCAAGTGTGGGATGTGAAGCAAGCATGACGTGTATTTTGGGATATAGGTGACATTTTTAGTAGATGCAAGCTGCTCAACTGATTCACAAGACGCAACCGGAGCCAAAGAACAAAGCTGTAGTGTTCTGGATTTCAACTGACAAACAAAAAGAGAAAGTAAATACCGGATGTGATACACAAATTGTTTTAAAGCGATCTAATTTAAAATGTTTATATTTCTCTAATGGTTTCCTTAGTGTTGCGTATGTGTTCTCTGTGCTCAGATGATTCTGTGATTTCTACACACACTGTGTGTTTACATTTTTCCATTGCCTAATTTCTGACCAATGAACCAAAGTTTTCTGAGAAGAAGAAAGAAAAAAACCTTTGTCACATGCACACTTCAAGCACAGTGAAATTCATCCTCTGCATTTAACCCATCTGAAGCAGTGAACACACGCGTACACACACCCAGAGCAGTGGGCAGCCACACTACAGCACCCGGGGAGCAGTCAGGGGTCAGGTACCTTACTCAAGGGCACCTCAGCCCAAGGCCGCCCCACGTTAACCTAACTGCATGTCTTTGGACTGTAGGGGAAACCGGAGCACCCGGAGGAAACCCACGCAGACATGGGGAGAACATGCAAACTCCACACAGAAAGGCCCTCGCCGGCTGCTAGGCTCGAACCCAGAACCTTCTTGCTGTGAGGCGACAGTGCTAACCATTACACCACTGTGCCACCTTAAAAAATGTCAGACAGCACCGGCGGTTCGAACTCGGGTCGCCCCAGTGTACACTTGAATAGAGTGATTGGAAGTAACCACTTGGCTAAAAGTGGTTTCAGTGCTTTCAGGTTTGCCTAAGAATGTGCCATATAAAACCAAAGCAAACCAAATCACTAACAAACAAAAAGTATCAGGCGGCACGGTGGTGTAGTGGTTAGCGCTGTCGCCTCACAGCAAGAAGGTCCGGGTTTGAGCCCCGTGGCCGGCGAGGGCCTTTCTGTGCGGAGTTTGCATGTTCTCCCCGTGTCCGCGTGGGTTTCCTCCGGGTGCTCCGGTTTCCCCCACAGTCCAAAGACATGCAGGTTAGGTTAACTGGTGACTCTAAGGCTACATCCACACGACAACGGCAACGAGATGTTATTTAAAAATATATCGCGTCCAAATGGGCAACAATCAGTAAAATATCAGGTCCATATGGCAACGCAACGCTTGCTGAAAATGATGCAATACACATGCCACACCTCTAGGTGCGCTGTAAGACGGTCCCTTCGGAGACACCAGAACAATAGAAGAAGTAACAATGCATGCGCATAAACTATTATGCGCAAGACTTCATATTAGCCACAAAGTCAGGAAAATCTGTTTGTAAAATTACATTATAATGACCAAATACAATGAAAAGTATTTTTCCAGTCTCACCTGTGAAAGGTAATCCCATGTGATCTCGTTTGGACAGAAAACCTGTTGGTACAGTTAAACGCAGCTAATCTTTATTCTCCGCTTTGACCTTTCCAAAATGGCGGCGAGGATGACGTATGATTCTACGCAGAAGGCGGCGTCTTCAATGGTCCGGAATAAAGTGAATGATACACGTTGATGGAATTAAATTTGTTGTTTCTCACATGTGAAAGGTAATCCCATATGATCTCGTTTGGACGGTAAACCTGTTGGTACAGTTAAATGCAGCTGATCTTTATTCTCCGCTTTGACCTCTCCAATATGGCGGCGAGGATGACGTATGATTCTACGCGGAAGGCGGCGTCTTTAATGGTCCGGAATAAATTGGATTAATTTGCTCCTCTACGCCCTTTTTAATAAATGTATTGTCGGACTTAAATCAACATCTGAAGAGGTGAGATCGCTCCTTTTTTCCCCTATTTTTGCTGGCGGGATTGCACCATTACACAATAAATATTCACAGTGAAAATATTTTGTAAGCACGTTTCATGAACCAAGTTATAGGATTTGTTGACAACTCGCATCGCAATGAGAAGATCATTGGCACTACTGGTGTTAAGAATCAGACCATTTCATAAATGAATATTTTGCTGTAGAGCTGCAGTGTTTGTACAATTGCATGTTTTTGCTTCACTATTACTGTCACTATTCTGCTTCTTGCATTACTACTGTGAACTAACACTGAACATAATAATAATAATAATAATATCCAAGCTCGTGTTTCACTCTCACTAGTGCTCTGTAAGGCTTTTTCCTGGTGATATTCGTTACACTTCTACCCGGCGTGAAGCACTCACAGTCATGTGGTTGTGACGTCATCGTAAACAAATCCGTTCTACTCATCCAGACGACTTCACAACGGCAACGTTGCCAGATCTTTCCACTCTGGAACCCGTTCTCAAAAAGATTGCGTTTTGGGCACCCAAAACGCCGGTGCCGTGTGGACGCCAGGCCTAAACGATAAGCAATTGTATCGGAGTCGCCTGAATCCGTTGCTGTGTGGACAAGGCCTAAATTGACCGTAGGTGTGAATGTGAGTGTGAATGGTTATCTGTGTCTATGTGTCAGCCCTGTGATGACCTGGCGACTTGTCCAGGGTGTACCCCGCCTTTCGCCCGTAGTCAGCTGGGATAGGCTCCAGCTTGCCTGCGACCCTGTAGAACAGGATAAAGCTGCTAGAGATAATGAGATGAGACAAAAAGTATCACATTTTCTCTCATTCGGATTGGACAAACGGACTAACAATTGAGAAACAGCCCTGAAACACACCTGTCCCAATGAAGAGCATGTGGTACGTTTGGCCGTCTAGAGCAGTCACTCTGTGCACCACTATTTTAGTGTAGTCCACAGTCCTCCGAAACAACAGGGGACGTTGTCCTAGAGGGAGAACCTGTTGAGACATGAGTGGATGACGGCGTACAAAATGCAGCACATCGTCTGGCAGGTCAGTGGAGGACTTGATGCTTCTTTGTCGGAGTTGATCTGTGATGCACTAAGGAGAAAAAGATATATGTAGGCATGAGTCAAACTGCAAAAAGCATTACACCATGCACCACATATCGCATTTCCTCTGGCCTGGAAAGAAAAAAAAAATCTAAAACCACCGAAATAAAAACTGCATCTTGTCAGACATTACACTATTATGAGCCTCCAAAAAAAGCAAATCGATGTAAAACATGTAAACGTTTAGGTTGTAAACAACCATGGCTCACAGGATTAAAGCAACAAATAAAGATACCAAAACTATTCTTGCAAGTTTGTAGACAAGCTAAACAGTTATTGAATCTGAGAGGTCATATCTATAGAAGCACTGATTATAAATGTCTTGGTCTCTTGACATCTCTTTTATTCTTGATCCTAATCTCTATTGCAATGAGCCGTTATGCCGTAAGCATCTCATCTTTGAGCTTTTGCTCTCCTCGGTCCTCTGTGCATGCTACATCGGTCATGTAGGAGCACAAAGCAAGCAGGTGGAGCCGGATGGATCAAGATAAGCAGGCAGGAGTAAGAGGAGACTGCAGAGCTGCCAAGCTTACCGAGCCAGGTCTCGGATCAGGCACCTTCCCTGTGTACTCAGTCAATTTGGCACCAGTGTCCTCCCGATTTTCCATGTAGGGGCCTTCAAAGACCCGCTGGACGTCTTTGATTGAGTAGCGGCAGATGGCCGAAGCTTTGACGTTTTTCCTGTAAAATAAAAACAGTGTTTAATGCAACCTCAAAGCAGCAATAATCCAAGAGCTTTAAGCTCCACATCAACTACAAACCCAAACAAATGCTCAAAACTGTGAATGACTAAAATAATGAATATGTTCTGTCATTATTTGAATGTTTCTAGGCAACCGAGGCTAGGAGGCTAAAGAATTGAGCTTCAAATCAATGTTTTGGGTCAGTCAGTGCAGGTCTGGAGTTTACAGTTTGTAGTGGGTGGGCTTGCTTCAGCAGCTCAAGAGACACTCTGCCTCTGAGCCTCGGCTGATCTCTTTGTTTCTCAAGGTCTTGGCATGTTGGCACAGAGGCTCCATGAGCCCACAGAGTAACCATGGCAACGTGAAAATAGATTACAGATGTATTAAAAAAAACAGATGTCAAAGAGATATAAAGGAAGGTAGAAGGATGGAGGCGAAAGAGTGGGACAGAGACAAAACTCATCAAGAGCTGCAGTACATTCTTCTGACAAGGAGGTAGAAAGGGGATGGGATGGATAGTGTGAAATGAGCATATATTACCACTGAAAAAGAGGGGAGAGAGGGAGAGAGAGAGAGATCAGGTGAAGAGTAAAAGATAGAAAGTGAAGTAACAAAAAAAAAGAAAGAAAGAACTGGTATAAGCAATCGTTGTAAGCAGCACTCCCAGTTACCAGCTCTTGCCAAGTTGCATAGAAAATTAAAAAGACAACAGATGAACATCCGGGTGGTGTAGTGGTTAGCGCTGTCGCCTCACAGCAAGAAGGTCCAGGTTCGAGCCCCGTGGCCGGCGAGGGCCTTTCTGTTCTCCCCATGTCCGCGTGGGTTTCCTCCGGGTGCTCCGGTTTCCCCCACAGTCCAAAGACATGCAGGTTAGGTTAACTGGTGACTCTAAATTGACCGTAGGTGTGAATGTGAGTGTGAATGGTTGTCTGTGTCTATGTGTCAGCCCTGTGATGACCTGGCGACTTGTCCAGGGTGTACCCCGCCTTTCGCCCGTAGTCAGCTGGGATAGGCTCCAGCTCACCTGCGACCCTGTAGAACAGGATAAAGCAGCTAGAGATGAGACAACATATTTGGCAATTCTGTCCCTTTAAACACAGTGCACCTCACAGCAAAAAGGTCCTTGGCCCAGTGGCTGATGACGGCCTTCCTGCGTGGAGTTTGCATGTTCTCCCTGTGTCTGCGTCGGTTTCCTCTGGGTGCTCCGTTTTCCCCCAAAGACATGCAGGTTAGGTTAACTGGTGACTCTAAATTGAGCGTAGGTGTGAATGTGAGTGTGAATGGTTGTCTGTGTCTATGTGTCAGCCCTGTGATGACCTGGCAATTTGTCCAGGGTGTACCCCGCCTTTCGCCCGTAGTCAGCTGGGATAGGCTCCAGCTTGCCTGTGACCCTGTAGAACAGGATAAAGCGGCTAGAGATAATGAGATAAGATGAACATCCTGTTGAAGTTTTGTGCTCACAGCTCATTTCTAACACTCTCAAATGTCTGCTGAAATCTGACTGGCTGATGGTGGTATTGTTGTAAAGTAATCAGTTAATCATTATACTGTATATTCATCACTGTATACATATCCAAGATAACTCGATCAGACTTGCACTTCCTGACAAACAACTATTTAAATCGATCCTTGCCCGCTACAGATGATCATACCCCAAACTTTGCACCTTTGACCTCATCAGAATCTTGAACATGGCTTTTAGGTTTCATGAGTTACAGCTATTTAAGTAAACCAAGCTCTCCTCCACTAGGATCGATTGGAATATGGTGGCCATTTTGTTTACATATGTAATATAAATTTACACAAAATTCAAAATGGACCAAACAGCAATATTTTACAGCTTGAACCCATTAATCATTGACTATAGACCTTATTTAAAAAAAAAATGCCCGTTTTTCATTTTGAATACAGAAGTAATGCCTGCCAGTGGCCAATCTGTGTGAGGCTGCGGAGGTTACTAGAGGGTGCTTACATGGCCAGGATTCATGATGATAGCTCAGTGTTAACCCTCTCAAATGCTTGCTGAAATCTGACTGGCCAATGGTGACCCTGTTTTCCTCACCAGATCCACAAGAGCACACAAACACTGCATAATCAATGAAACACACATACAAACACTTTCTGGTCAAGTTCATGGCATGTGGCCACCAAAAATAATTTGACCTGAACTTGAAGGTCACTGCAAGCAGGTCATAATAGTACAGTTCTCAAAGTAATCTATCCTCTCTTCTTTCACCTCTCCGAGTCAGCAGACGCTAAGCTTTTCTCTGTCCAGTCATCTGTCCTTCATTTATTCATCGGCTTGCAGTTCACATGTCAAATCTCACACCAGTCTGCCAGTTCATCAAAACCGCTCCTCTCTTAAAGGAACAGTCCACCGTACTTCCATAATGAAATATGTTCTTCTCTGAATTGAGACGAGCTGCTCCGTACCTCTCCGAGCTTTGCGCGACCTCCCAGTCAGTCAGACGCGCTGTTACTCCTGTTAGCAATGTAGCTAGGCTCAGCATGGCCAATGGTATTTTTTGGGGTTGTAGTTAGATGCGACCAAACTCTTCCACGTTTTTCCTGTTTACATAGGTTTATATGACCAGTGACATGAAACAAGTTCAGTTACACAAATTGAAACGTGGCGATTTTCTATGCTATGGAAAGTCCACACTATAATGACAGGCGTACTAACACCTTCTGCGCGCTTCGACAGCGCATTGATACCTTCACTCCTCTTCGGGCACGGCCAGGCGGGCGAATGCCCTGGTCCGTCCGCCCTGTCTAAAAAAATAGTACAACTCGAGCCCCATGGTAAAATTGGGACTTTGTCATTTTTCCGCATGAGGCCCATGGTAAAACCACACTTCCAGGAGGGGCTGCCGTCTGCCTCCCAAGCCAGCCGAGAGCGCTCCTCGTCGGGCACGGCCAGGCGGGCGAATGCCCTGGTCCATCTGCCCTGTCTAAAAAAAAAAAAAATGGTACAACTCCGAGTGAAGGTATCAATGCGCTGTCGAAGCGCGCAGAAGGTGTTAGTACGCCTGTCATTATAGTGCGGACTTTCCATAGCATAGAAAATCGCCACGTTTCAATTTGTGTAACTGAACTTTGTTTCATGTCACTGGTCATATAAACCTATGTAAACAGGAAAAACGCGGAAGAGTTTGGTCGCATCTAACTACAGCCCCAAAAAATACCATTGGCTATACTGAGCCTAGCTACATTGCTAACAGGAGTGACAGCGCGTCTGACTGACTGGGAGGTCGCACAAAGCTCGGAGAGGTACGGATCAGCTCGTCTCAATTCAGAGAAGAACATATTTCATTATGGAAGTACGGTGGACTGTTCCTTTAACATAATAAAGGAGAGCCTGAGCACAACAGAAAGCAATGCTGTTTCCACTTTATGGGCACAAAATTGATTGAATACTTGTAGTAGTTTTTTTTTTTTTGGGTTAAAGACAACAGAGGAGCAGAGATTCTTCATGGTACATCCTCCAATCTCTTCAGAGGGACTGACCTTATGAATAAAAGATAAACACAGACTTCAGGCAGCCAGAAAATCTGTCAGCCATTTTTCCTGGTATTATGCTGCTGGAGTGTGATTGTGAGACCTTGAGTGCAGACGCATCAAGCACGACGTGCATGGCCAAATGGACATATGCCCTCATGAACAGACTGGCACCTTACTACATTCATGACAGCTCATTATTCATTGGAATGATCCTCCAATCCTCTAGTGGCTTTCACTGCCTTCTATCAGGCCCTCCTCTACCCGAGCAAACTCGGGATCAGAATCCCTGCAGCTTTCTTGTTTTGCTGCTGAAATGAGTCATGTGTGACCTACTTGCCTATATCTCAGCTATCTACATGACACAATCAAGAGTTTACAATGAAAAAGTTTGGCTTTTGTTTTCAATGGAAAGCAATCAAGCCTCCAATGAATCAGACAATCAGGATGCCAAATCAAATCAAACTCTAAAGACTTATTGTGTTTACCATTCCAGGCCAAAGATGCCATATAGCATAGTGTCCTCAGTCCTGGGGCCCTCCAGCACAAATATGCTGCGTAAAACATTGAAGTGAAACTCATAGTCAGGCAGCGAGCAGACGAGCCGAGCCTTCAGGAAGGACGTCCACTTCTTTTGCAGCGTCAAGCGACCACCTCTGTCGCTCTGCAGGAGAAGAGAATAGAGAATGGGGGAAACACAGTCTGACGGGATGCACTTATTACAGAATGCTACTCCAAGCCTTAAAAATAATAATAATAATAATAATAATAATAATAATTTTTAAAAGACTTTGCAAAAGCAGACTATTTAGACCCAAGTAAATAATATGGGTTGTGTTTAGTATTACAGTGGGGGAAACAAGTATTCAATACATCAGCTACTTTTCTATTAAACACATTTCCACTGCAGCTATTCACATGAAATGTTGATCAGACATCGGTATTCACGCAATACAGCTACACCGAAAATTAAATCGTAATATTGCAATCTAATAAAATGGAATGACACAGAAAAAAGTATTGAATACGCTAGCTCAGGGGTTTTCAAAGTGTGGGAGAGTGAGCCCCCCCTCGGAGAGCAAATAAACAACAGCGCCCCCCCCCCTTACAATTTTTGTTGTTGCTATACTTAATGTTCCATTCGTATTTTTAAAAAAATGGTTGTTGTACACATTATTTTTTTCTTTTTCACATTTTAAACATCTGTGCTTTTTAAAACATCTTGTTTTACACATTTTAAACATCCCATAGCATCGTTAGCTAGCACCTCTTGGCAGACAACACACTGTGGCAGTGGAGCATCTTCAGATCCAGTCCATGAAAATCCAAACTTTAAATAATCGTGGTCATACTTCCTTCTTTTTCCAGTCCCCCCAGGATTCCGCGGGCCTTTTTTGTGATTGTTGTGGGCTAAAATGTCTGATGTTGCGGGGGGTTTTCCAAAAAAATTGCGATGAAAGTTGCGGTGTTTTTTAGGTTTTTGTTGCGATTACATTGCGGGAGGAAGTGAAAGTTGCAAGAAATTGTTGCAATTTTCTCTTTTTGTGATTAAAACTGAGTGATATGTTAAATATTAAGTTATTACTGAAAAACTATTGATTAAAAAAACAAAGAGAAATGGTCCTATAAACAACTTTACCAATATAAAAGATTACCAGGACTACAAAAATGCAGAAAAATAGGCTTTACTTATCCAAATGCACCTGTTGGTTCAAAAGTTAAAGTGCATAGAACCTCACAGCACAACATGAAGTTACCTTCAAAATATAATATAAATGCCTCAGCTGTGAGTGCAGGCAGTCTCTCCTGAAGACTAAATTAAACAATAATTATAAACTAATAAAATAAATGGCTCAGGCTTCATAGAAGAAAAAAAACAATTTGAACAGAATCTCACCGTATGATGCTGAAGCTACCTAAACAATGGAAAATAAAATACCATTTTGGCAAAAATGTTGGCATCCATTAACTTCTTGTATTAAGTAAAATAAAATAAAATGCACACAGTCCTTCACTGTAAACATAACACACTTTCAGTGTTGCCAGATACTGCTGACGTTTTCCAGTCCAAAATATGTTCAAAACCCGCCAAAATGCACTTGAAATCGTCCAATCTGGCAACACAACGCGCATGCTGCTTCTCTTGAACACACGGAAGTAAGGCGGAAGGTAGTCTGTCGACGTCACCTCAAGACGACGCCAACGATTGGTCAAATTTGCGGGAAAGTTGCGGTGATTGGATATAATTGCAACACTGCCCTGAATTCGCGGGGATTGGTTGAATTTGCGCTGAAGTTGCAAATCGCAACATCCTGGAGGCTCTGTTTTTTTGCTTGGCCCAGACTTTGTCTCCTCACTCACTGTAGCTTTAGGCACTAAAAACCGATCCATTTTGTCTCTCACGTTGCGCCCCCCCTGAAGAACTCTGGCGCCCCCCGGGGGGGCGCGCCCCACATTTTGAAAAGCCCTGCGCTAGCTGAAATTTATTTAATATTTAGTGGAGAAGTCTCTTTGTCTGTAACGAAAGCTTCAAGATGCTTCTTTATATGGCAACGTCTTTATATGAAATGGCGAATCACGATCTTCAGTTCATTGGGTTTAAGGTGGTGATTAATTGGGCCTTTCCAACACCTTTATTTTCTTCCTAAGGAACCAGTTGAGAGTCTCCTTTGCAAGATGTTTTGGATTGGTGCCTTGCTAGAAAGTCCACCCACATCTCATCCTCATCCTACTGAATAGTAACAGATTCTTCAAGAATTTTCCAGTACATGACCCCATTAATTTTCCTTTCAATAATTTGGATTGTGTTGGTCCCAGAAGGAGAGAAACAGCCCCATACTATGCTGCTTCCACCTCTGAACTTTATAGTAGGTATGATATTTTAGAGTCATGTACAGAGCCAAACATGGCATTTTGAAAAGTTTGATTCTTTTTTTTTTTGCATCATCTAACCACACTACATTCTCCCAGTAATCTACACGCTTCTCCAAACGTTCTGTAGCAAACTTCAAACAAAGCTTTAACATGCCTTTTCTTCAGTCATGAAGTATTTGGGGTGATTGAGAATGGATGCCATGGCTGTGGAGTGCATTACCTATTGTTTCCTCTGTGACAGCTGTACCCACTGCTTCCAGCACTTTCTAGAGCTCTTTTTGAGTGGACCTTAGCTCTTGTGCTGCTTTTCCACTACAAACGCGGCTGAGTTGGGCTGAGCCGTGCCGTGCTGAGTTGGGCTGAGTCGAGCTGAGTGGGGCTGTTGGAGTTGCATTTCGACTACAACCGCACTGAACCGTGCTGGCTGGAAGTGGGTGGACACATTGGGTGGAGTTAGCGAAAGTGGGTGGACGTCACGTGATATCGTTAAGCGGCGCAAACAGTGACATCAGTGATCTTTTAAGTGGTAGTCTCACGACCCGGATAGTAAACAATAAACATGGAGGACATGGAGTCGTTAGTGTTGCTGGTCTTGGTGCTGTGGCTTGTTGTCACCGACAACGCCAACAGATACTGGCAAGAGCGTATAGATGAGGCGAGGCGCATAAGGCTTCAGAAATTCTCGTAATTCGTAATTCTTCTTCTTCCGGGTTTACAGTGTTTACAGATCCCAGCGTGCTCATGGGGCGTGTGTGGGCATGTGAGGACACTCCTCCTCATCAATCAGTGCACAGGGGAGTGTCTGCTCACGCCCCCAGCCTCACTCGGCTCGGTTTGGCTCGCTTCAGCCCTACTCCAAAACCGTGCAAGTTTTGGGTGCTAAGCAGGGCTGAAGCGAGCCGAGTCGTGCTGTTCTAAGGTAGTCGAAACGCGAGCCGTGTTGGGCTGAAGTGAGCTGAAGCGAGCTGAAGTGAGCTGAAAAAGGGTAGTGGAAAAGGGCCATTGGACTACCCTTCTGACTAACAATCTGACTGTCCAGTCAGAAATCTTGCAAGTAGCTCCTGTGCATGACTGGTTGATGGTTAAATGATGTTCCTTCCATTTGCAGATAATGGTCATGATGGTGCTTACAAGGAGTTGAGAAAAACCATCTGTAACCAGTAGCATTGCTCTGCTGCTCAACAATCTTGCTGTGAAGGTCTTGGGAGAACGTTTTACTTCTACACATCATGAGATATTTCTTGCATGACAGCTCAGTGCCAAACAATTTCTTTACTTGCATTCAAAAGTGGGTTCCCCTTTTTCAAAGAGTGGAAGTACCATACTTTCCAATTCTACCAACTGATACAGTAGTCTACCGCTTTTCACTGGTGAATACCACCTACTGCTTTTCGTACTAAAAACTACCACATTACAACAATCACTGAACACTTGGATTCACTCTTCTGATCTTGCTTCAGCTGTTTTCGGCACAAGGAATACAAGTATGTAGCGTCAAATAGTCATATTAAGTGAAGCCAATGGAACGGCACAATAATGATGTTGAATATAAATTGTATCGCTCCATCATGCCATTCATTGCATTACATTACATTAATGTCATTTAGCAGACGCTCTTATCTAGAGTGACGTACAACATACTCAGAGTAGCCTGAGGAGCAGTTGGGGGTTAGGCGCCTTGCTCAAGGGCATTTTAGCCATTCCTGCTGGTCCAGAGAATTGAACCGGTCACCTTTTGGTTCTAAAGCTGCTTCTCAAACCATTAGGCCATGGTTTCCTCCAATGTTTTCACATGACGTCACAGAGTCAGGGATTCCCTAGTGGCGGCCATCTTGCGGGTCAAGCTTACCGTACGGGTGACTGAGCACACATTGTAACACGCGAGTACAAAGTCTTCAAAAGAACCCAAGCAGGCTATTTAAAGCTAGCAATGGTGCACACCTGTTGTATTCACGGCTGTCGTAATAGGTCAAATGATGAAGTCATGCAGAGCTTTTATGGAATTCCCACTGTACGGGAGCACGAAGGTGAGCAAACAAAGAAACTCAGCATACAAAGGAGAAATCTATGGCTTGCGAGAATCAACCGCGAGGATTATCAGCCTTCCAAACACAGCAAAGTCTGCTCCGATCATTTTATAAGTGGTAAGTTGTTTAAATAAACAATCAATTCTGTTTGTTTGTTTTTGGAAACCAAAACATCATGTAAACAATCTCTGGAGAATGCCTAACTGGAACCGCTGAGTGTATGTTTACATTGTAATGTACACTTAATATCGCTCGTTTGTCACGTTTCTATTTGAAACTTGTCACTTCACTCACACAAGGGTCATTTTTGAAAAACATTTTAGGTCTATTCTGTATGATTTGATTTGTGTTTGGGATGCAAACAGCGCGCCTTTTGGCGGATGCCGCCTGAATCGCGCAGATCCAATTTTTTTTTTTTTTTTAGAGGGGGCATTGGAGTGTCTGATTATAATTTCAAAGTAAATTCTGTATTAAAATGACTAAATAAGCAAATCCATTACAGTCCATGAAACAGGAAGTATAAGGATGAGGAAAAAAAACAGTTTAAATCGCAAAGCTGTGCACATTTGCGCAGTCCTGCACACCGCTCGGGCTGCGCAAATGTGTGCAGCTTTGCGATTTAAACTTTTTTTCTCATCCTTATACTTCCTGTTTCATGGACTGTAATGGATTTGCTTATTTAGTCATTTTAATACAGAATTTACTTTGAAATTATAATCAGACACTCCAACGCCCCCCCTAAAAAAAAAAAATCGGATCTGTGCAATTCAGCCGTGAAAAAGGCGGCATCCGCCAAAATGCGCACTGTGAATATATAAAGTTGTATATATCAGACAGCCTTTAAAGTTTAATGAAGTCAGTTTCAGGCTTTGGAGCAGGCTTTGGCAGTTTCAGGCTTTGGCAGCCCTGCATAGTCACTTGAAAATGCCTCTTTGTCCACTTCGTAGGGGCCAATTCCCCCAATCAAGGCCAGTTTGGCTGCATACCGTTGTCGTGAGATGTCGTCTAATGTATCTATATACTTCTGTTTGCTTGATTTTGCCGACATTGATCTTTATTTCAGAAAACTGACTATATAACTTCATAAATTTGTCCGAGATAACGTAGCCGGTAATGGCGATGGTCCGTTTTGTTTGCCCCACAAGATGGCAGCTGGAGGGCGTTCCCCGGAATGCCGTGACGTCAGTGAAAACTATCTATATAGCGGGGGGGGAGAGGCCATTCCACTGGTTCTCATTATGGTTCTAGCCAATCGGCAATTAGCTCACATATTACAACAAATTGCACCACTATTTGTAAAAACCAAACACACACTGGTGATCACAAACAATGAAAACTCAGAAAAAAAAACCCACACACACAAAAAAAAAAAAAAATTCACTATGACAACAAGTTCAAGGTGACTTGGTCATCCAGCATTAAAGCACTGAGGCAAGGTGAGAAGCATACATTTTGTGAAGTATGTCGGTCTGATTTCCCAATCAATTGTTCTTCAAATGTGGCACCAAGAATATTGGAGAATGCACCATTTTACATCGTTTTCCCAAAAAAATTTTTCCAGGAGAGCATGCCCCCCCCCCCGAAAGGTACGATAGTGTCACACAACCTGATCTACCGCTTTTCATTCTCTGGGGTTGGCAAGTATGAAGTACTAACCTACCAACATGCACAGACCCATCAGATTCTAATTAGCACAGGTAAGAGAACTAGTTAGTTAGGTTTCTTACTGTGTTCAGTACTTTTTTCCTGTCTCATTCCACTTTATTGCACATAATGTTTTTATGGATTTGAATAATAGTTTCTTTTTATGTGTACTTTTATTGCTTTAACACCAAGGTCTGTACAGCATTTGAATACTTTTCACTGTACTTTTAGCACTAAATATTTAATAGGCATTTACAGTTTCTTCTATTTGGTTTCCCCAAATAAATCATACTGTATATATCGAGCTTGATGACCTGCAAACATCAGGTTTATCATGAATACATGAAACTTTTAGCACAACCCTAACAAAGCCATCATTAAAGATAAGCCTGCTATTATTATACAAGAAAGCTCAACATTATTATTACATTATAATTCTATTATAGAAAACTAAAGACGGAGGTCAAATGCACAAATACTGCAAAGTCAAGCATGAATCACTTATTTGCTCTTGGCAGTGTCACTTTATTCTGCTGCAAGTGTGATCATGTGAAATTAGAGCAGGTTGGACTGGGTGGGAAAAGATATTGTACATACTGTGGGTTGGATTTAGCAAATTTCATTTACACCCTGCCTCCCTAGAGGTAAACAGCTCTT
The DNA here is from genome assembly GCF_027579695.1 of Neoarius graeffei. NCBI lineage: Eukaryota > Metazoa > Chordata > Actinopteri > Siluriformes > Ariidae > Neoarius > Neoarius graeffei. Next base: position 45,242,087 of record NC_083575.1, on the reverse strand, counting down.
AATGGACACTACACCAAATGCCTGTGCATGCAGTTTTCTCCCAGCTGGGCACCTCCCCTGAGCTAGTGTGTTCAAACAAGCCCAGTACACTCATGAGCTATACTGAAGTACACTAGACCGGATACCCTGTACTATAAACAGCTGGACGTGAAGAGACACTGCAGTTGCAGTAATCATCAGCTGAGCCTTTCTGAATCTCCATCGAAATAATATCCTCATCAAAAAACGGGTGTTCCCCCACCTCACAAATGCGCACGCCAAGTAAAAAATATTTTTAATGCAGTTAAATGTTTAATGCTGGAAAAAAGTCCAATCATGCACAGGTATCCTCATTAGGAATTAATGAAGAGAATATTAAAGAAGAAACGTGTTTTTCAGATGCATGTGTATTCAGATGGTCGGTAATAGACTAATGTGAAGAACCTTAGTTTGTGTGTGTGCGTGCAGTGTATTTTGCTGCTAGCATGAAGGTAATGAAGGATAATCTTCTCATTAAAAGTGATCCTGCTGTGTAGACTGGCAAAGAGAGATCACAAGTCTGTGCACAGTCCACACAGTTTAATATACATGCAGCACTACTGCAAGACTCACTACATTAAAGACGTATATACAGTACCAGTCAAAAGTTTGAACACAGCTTCTAATTCAATGTTTTTTTCTTTCATTTTTTTTTAAATTAACACACACCTCATGTCTTAAAGTAATGATGGATGTTGCTTCGCTTTACTTAGCTGAGCAGTTCTTGACATAATATGGATTACTACAGTTATGGAATAGGGCTATTTACAGTAGGTTTATTATTTACTATTTGATCTCAGACACATTAAGAAGGCAAAAAATTGCACTAATTAACTTTTGACGAGGCACAACTGTTAACTGAAAAGCATTCCAGGTGACTACCTCATGAAGCTGGTTAAGATAATGCCGATAGTGTGTAAAGTGTCAAGGTAAACGGTGACCACTGTGAAGAATCTAAAATATGAAACCTACTTTTAACAATTTTTGTTTACCTCATAATTCCATATGGGGCGGCACGGTGGTGTAGTGGTTAGCGCTGTCGCCTCACAGCAAGAAGGTCCGGGTTCGAGCCCCGTGGCTGGCGAGGGCCTTTCTGTGCGGAGTTTGCATGTTCTCCCCGTGTCCGCGTGGGTTTCCTCCGGGTGCTCTGGTTTCCCCCACAGTCCAAAGACATGCAGGTTAGGTTAACTGGTGACTCTAAATTGAGCGTAGGTGTGAATGTGAGTGTGAATGGTCGTCTGTGTCTATGTGTCAGCCCTGTGATGACCTGGTGACCTGTCCAGGGTGTACCCCGCCTTTCGCCCGTAGTCAGCTGGGATAGGCTCCAGCTTGCCTGCGACCCTGTTGGACAGGATAAAGTGGCTAGAGATAATGAGATAATTCCATATACGTTCCATGTGTTATTTCATAGTTTTGATATATTCAGTGTTGTTCTACAATGTAGCAAATAGTCAAAATACAGAAAACCCTATGAACGAGTCGGTGCGTCCAAACTTTTGACTGATACTGTACATGTCTTAATTAACTGCAGTTCACGGATCAATCAGCAGCCTACTGGTACTACTGTTAAACAGGCTTAGAACAATGTTTCAGTCTGAATCTTTTGCAGTCAGTGAAAAGTCAGCCTCATTGGGGCCCCTCACTAAGTCTTCCATGAAATGTTAGATGGATTTCAGTTTAATGACAGAGTCAGTTGCCGTGACAGGTTATAGCAGGCTGATGGGATTTGCAGTTCACTGTAGACGCAACATTGAAAATGCAGTAAATAACTAGGCAAGTGCATCCTGACCTTGAACACAGTGCCAAACCTCTAATGGGAACCATCGCAGAACATCCTGGCTGAGTACACAGTCCTGGCTTTAATAAGCTTCTCCTGGGTGAGGAACATGTTCTACCTTACATCACACTGATTGCTGAGGATGGAGAGCAACAGTATGATAGATGAATACTTTCTTAAAAAGAAAGAACTGCAAAGCTGAGAATCACTGATCGTACTCCTGTATCATGAGAGCAATGAGCTTACAGTAATCCGAGACTGGCACTTTGAGTGGAGTGTGTGGGGGGAAAAGCAGCATGTGAGAGAGAGTGTCTTGGCAACTTCAGCTGCACTGATGTGAAAAATCTATTAAGGATCATGTTAAGCTGCAAAGAAAAGAGAACTAAAGAGGTCTCAGCTTTCTGCTGTGAAGAAAATGGTGTGCGCGCACACACACACAAACCGACGGGGTGGGGGAGTTGGGAACCCATATAATCCAGTAGGTGAGCTAAACTAACCAATAGTCTGTATGAATAATACTGCACGAAAAAAAGTAATAGAATTTTTATAAAAACTCAGACTTGCTCTCAGCAACTTTTTCATGACAAACATTGGTTACCATACCTGTTTTTGAACTAAAATCCACAGCTCGCTGTAATGCTCTCTTTCCTATAGTCGCTCTATAAAATGCTCCACTGCAACAGTGATTAAATGCGCACATTTTTACACAACCGCCTCCTCGGTTGGCGTCTACATGCTTTAAACAGATCATATGTTCACTGGTTTTACATGAAGGTGCTCCCAATTCATACAAGGAAAATGTAGGACGGAATCTCAAAGGCTGATGTAATTAAATTATTGATAACACTGATACTGCCAATAATAAAAATTATTTCAAAAGGAATGGAAAAGAGATTAACAGGGGATGATGTAATGTTTTTAAAACTGGGAATTGGAAGGGGCTGTAGCCCTTAAATTGATATATGAGAGCAAGAGAGAGAGCGCACAAATTCTCTACACCAAATATAAACAGCATTCTGGGACTTTATTTATGAATCGTGTATACACAGTTTTGTGCGTAAACAGTGGATTTCTACGTGCTGAACAGGATTCATCAATTATGCTTATGCAGGAGGATGTTCATATATTTCTGCACACTCTGGACCATACATATGCAAGAACCCCAGAGGTGAAGAAAAAAAATTAAAGTGCAATAGCAGGTAACCCTTATTATGCAGAGCTTCTAGATCACACACTGTCAGTCATATCCGCATAACTGTGAGAGGAATTACTGATTTCGGTGTTCATGAGACGCAGACAGATGACACAGATGGAATGTAAAGTAAAATCGCAAAAAAGAAACATTTAAAGATTGATCAGGATTATACCTTGTTTGAAGATTTTAGCTCATACAGCTTTGCAGAAGAATTTGCGGAAGGAATGTTTTTAGCAACACTGGAGGAGTGGATCATCAGTCGATTTCGTTTGCCCACTGCAGTTTTAGCTAATTTTTATTATAGGGCTTTTAACTATAGCTACATTTGAAAGAGAAATTGGAGACAGTCGTGGCATTTCTCAGCCAACTACAACTTGTGTATTAATTTATTAGACAGACAACTCATAAAAGTGCCAAATAAACCTTTTTTTGTTGTTGTTGCTCGAATTCATGCAACAGTATCTTTACTTCACTGTCAGTGACGTGAAGTTCATCTTCTTGGAGCTTTTGGCACGTTCCATGTCGAATGAAACAGGCAGCACCACAAGCAGCCTACCATGCTTTTAGTCGTTTACCATATATGACAATTTGAGGGTGTTTCTTTATGCAAATGAGTGTTCTTTATGCATGGATCTTACGTACAGGTTTAGTACATGTTCTGGACACAATTTGATAAATGAGACCCCTAGTGACCAAGGATTATTTAAGCGAATCAAACATGGTATTAATTGACTGTGTATGAAATGCATCATATTTGCAACCATATGAAGATGTGTTCAAAGGTAAAATGTTTTTTTGAACTTTATTTGACGCCTCTGTAATGGGACAGCAGGGGACTACAGACTAATAATGTGCACTGAGAACAGGAGTGGCTCATGTTGTACCTTACACACGCGGGCCACACGGGCCACCCTGCTGTAGCTGGAGTACAGGCTGTGTTCCTGACTCTTCTCCGTGAAGAAGAAATAGATTTTATCGTCATCTCCGACAGAGCTATTCACACTCTCCTTCACCAGCGCCGACTCCACAAAATCAGCCTCTGCACAAGACCGAACATTTCTCTATTAATATGATGTGTATTCAGTGTAGAGAAAATGACCTTAATTCCCACTGGAGAAACTTATGGAAAACATCACTATGGAAATCCAGGGAAAGCATCAGTCTATAAATACACTGATGATAACTGCAGAGCAGATGCATTTTCCATATTATGTAATGCACTAACCATAAAGCCAACGAGTCGGGGCTTCCTCAGTTTTCAGCGTGGGGTTTGGAGAGTTCCTCCGAATGTCTGGAGAACTCCAGAACTCATACTGAGAAGCCGTGTACATTTGACCATCTGAGAAAAAGAATATGATCATTATGCACGAAAGGTTTATGACCATACAAGATACAACAGAAAAGATATTTTCACACCAGTAGTTATGTACTTGTACATAGTTACGAGCATACTATTACACAGTTACAGTATATCACAGTACTGTGCAAAAGTCTTAGGCACCCTATTTTTTTCATACAAACTTTGTTATAGATTTCTATTTTATGACTTCTGCATTATTGAGTCAGTACAAAACCATTCTAGAGCTCCAAACATTTGTTTTCCAGCACAAAATTAAATGTTACAGGAAAAAAAAAGTTTGTATCTGAGCAGCATATTACACAAGAGACCGCTTTTCAGATTAAAAAAGAAAACATAATGAAGGCTACTGGGTTTTGGTGCAAAATTAAGAAGCAAGTGTGACAAAGTGTCCAGAAGAACTGTGGCTGGTTCTGCAAGATGCTCAGTAAAACCTACAGCTCATTTCCTTATAACACTGCACTCACTGTACCTGAGACTACTGGGGGTTTGTTTTGTTTTTTAAAGCAAGGGGTCGTCTCACACCAAATATTGACTTTGTTTCATTTATTATGGCTTACTGATGTTTATAGTATTTTTTCAATGTTGAAACATTCCATTTCATTCTTTTTTTAAGCCATTTTTGGTCGACAGCATTTCTTTACATGCGCCTAAGACTTTTGCACAGTACTGTATATAATATTATTTATTAGTAATAAGTTATTCTATGAAAGTCAAGTTTATAGAAGTAAAGTCAAGTCACTGGTGTTGCTCCAGGTTTCTCTCTTTTGGTTGTGAAAATGACAGCCGCTCATATAATTACTGTACTATGTAATTTATACCCAGCTCCAGATTACTTTTGTTTAAAATGTAAATACTGGAATAAATCTTTATCTAATAATCGTTTGATAAACCATTAAAAGATAATCTGGTCATTCATTTTTCAGTTTCAACTACTGCTGATTACGAACTAATCCCACGTAGGAAGTGAAATATAAAACAATTGGGCAAAAATTGAACAGCCTGCACTACAGATTCATTTTAACAGCCAACCTTTTTCATTAGCAGCTTTACTACTATTAACTAATTTCCATAAAACAAAATTACTTGTCCCTGTTGCTATAGTTACAGCTCCACTTCACAAACTGGCATAGACAATTTGTGGTTATCTCCTAACGGTGAGAATGTAGGGTTACATGAAGTCATTACAGTGTTTATATATTTAAAAAAAAAAAACTGGTGCTCATTATTTCTTTACCAATAAGCAGGCCTGTGTAACCTTTAGCAGGGTCATAAGGGCACCTTTCTCGACCTTCCTCAAACACAGAAGACATTTTAAACTCTCCACTATCCTGCAAAAACATGGGAGAAAACGGACACACAAAACAATTTATAAATCTAAAAAAAAAAAAAAAAGTAAATCTATAAAGACACATGCAAGCATCAAACAAAAATATGAAACTTAAAATGTGGACTTCAGTAGTTTTTCAATATTTTACTCACAATATATGCACACTGAGGGCTAAATGCATGAGTTCCACAAGTATATAAGTGGGTGCTGTTGAATCTCTGCAGGAATCGGATGTGGTTAAAACATTCAGTCTGTAATAGAGAATAAACGTGTTAATAAAGTGGAAAAGGTTCAAGAGACATTTATCTCCATGTGTCAGGATGATATTAACCTTGTTATCTTTCCCTTTGTTCAGACAGAGCCTTTTCTGGTCTTCAGGCGCCTCCCAGTCAATCTGCACGAGGAAAAGATTAACATGCTTATTTAAATCGGCAAAGTGACTTTCATTTGCCTAGAGATATCTACCTTCACCTTCCACTTTATTAGGAATACCCGTCGACCTGCTCATTCATGCAATTACCCAATCAGCCAATCACGTGCCAGCAGCACAATGCATAGTAATTAAGCACATACAAGTCAAACATCTGAAGGAGGAAAAATGTGATCTTAGTGACATTAACCGTGGCATGGTTCTGGTCCCAGACTGGGCTGGTTTGAGTATTTCAGAAACTGATGAACTTTTGGGATTTTCGAAACACAAACAGTCTTTATACAGAATGGTGTGAAAAACAAAAAACATCCAGTGATCGTGGCAGTTCTGCATGTGGTAATCTCAGAGGAGAACAGGTTTGAGCTGACAGTAAAGCTACGGTAACTCAGACAACGGAATACAGGTATTCCTAATAAAGTGAATGTACATGCTGTCTTTGGATTGTCCACTCACTCACTATATAGTGTTCACTACATTGAAGACTCACTAGGGGATAAGGGCAGACAGCTGCTGATGCATTTCGGACACTAGAGGGATCATACACTGCTACATGTTTATGTGCCGGATATTCGTAATTATTAGCTCTTACGTGTAAACAAACACCTCAACATGGACACCAATGTTATTATTTTTGGATAAGTACACATTGTAATTGAAATGTCTCTTCACAACAGTGAAATAAAAAATAAAATAATACTTTTAATAAAAGTTTTTTTTTTAATAAAAGTCTATAAATCAATCATGTGACAGGCTGCAATGTATGATGTCGACCAACGCAGCTTCTCTACACTACATTTCGATGTGCCGCGTGACGATTTTGTAGTGCGCTATACGGTGAATTAAATTTACAATTGAGAATTGTAACAGCACTACAAAATGCCAGACTCTCTCTACAGTGGAATATACTGTATGGTAGGTGAGTGGATGTTCTGAACACAGCACTTGTCAGTGTAATATTCTATTCTGACAGCAGAATATCTACAAGGCTGTTTTTCACTACACAGTGGTCTCATATAGGTGACAAAAATCTGTGACATGCTGGTGGGGAAAAACTCACTGTGAGACTGGAGCTGGAGATATTAGATGCCTTCAGGGCATACAGCGCTCCTCTAGCTCCCACATACAGCATACCTGGCTCCTCCTCCAGCAGCAGGGTACTGTAGTTCAGAGCAGAGCCACTGAAGCGTCTGCACCCCCACAGCTCTGACGCACGCACACACACACACACACACACACACACACACACACACACACACACACACACACACACACGCACACACGCACACGCACACACACACACACGTCATACTGAAGCCTCAAACTAGTATAATGTTCAAATTATTGATTTGGAGTTTGTACCACAGAGTGTACACAAAAAGTAGTAGGTACACGCTTTAAAAATGATTTTAAAAAAAAAAAGAGAAAGGGAAAAAAGCTGAGGCATTTGTTTCTAACTTATGGCTATGCGCAGACAGGGCAGCCCAGCCTCCATTTATACAGCACCATTTCTTTTGTCATAAGTGCATGATCATTCCTGCTCGTCTCAATTTGGTGTTTTGTGTTGACTCACCTTTTTTTTCCCTCATACTTTTTAATTAAAAGTGAATGCTATATGATGACTGGTGTTTCTCAATGGTATTCCTAGTCCCCGAGCTAATAACTAGTATGAGGATGCGTTTTTGATAAAGCACTTCCGTAGGTCTAACTGCTGTAAACGTAATTAAAAACTCGATAGTACAGTCCATATATAAAAGTGCAGTAATCTATGCAAATTATATGATTTGAAGCAGTCGAGGTTTACAAGTTTTTCAGGGATTTTCACAGATATAAAATTTCTTGTGTAAACGCTTGTATGAATGATTTACGAACAAAGCCCTTCGTATCCAACTTGATGAATGGGGGCTACTGTGGGTATAACAGTTAAGTAGACTGCTTACACTGCTCTTTATATAGAAAAACATTTTCATGGTGATGCCATGCTTCTGTGGTACTGTTTTTCCATTGATGCTGTATACCACGTAGCAACATGAACACCATGTGTGGGTGTCTCTGGAAGGAAGAGCTTTAGAGGCAGTAATAGGAAAGATTGTATGCTGCTTTAGGAATGTTTTAGCAATCAACTGGAGGGACACAGATGTCAAACAAAAGCCAGAGAGTGACAGAATAGAGTTAGTTTCAGAGAGAGAGAGAGAGTGTCATTGTGCTTTATGACTTCCTGCTGACGCTGCTCTCGATTTTACCTATGAATCACTTGATTATTCATGTTTGTCTCTTTCAGTAATGACAGTATTGTTTATATCTACAGAAAATACCAAAAAAGAAAAATAGGTCAACTATTTAAAACTACTGAAAAGTGCTGAAAGTTTTCAAAAGCACCTTGCCTTTACAAATTTCTGAATACTTTAATGCATCCAAATATATACATATACAAACACAAATCACATCCACAAATCCACACGCACGCACACAGCAGCACACTTGTGCAAAACACCTCAGACAAGTGAGTCAGCAACACAATCTCCAACCAGCGCCCAGCGATTCAAAGTACACCACTATCATATCACAGCACATAGGCAGAGACTAGACATGTGATCTGTCTCAATTCCTTCCTTCTTTACCATACAGTGCATTATTTATGGTGCAGACATTCTGTAACCTGTGGACAAAATTTTACTCCAAGGATAGTTCACTACATTATTACCCATAGTACACCATAAATCATACCTGTCAACTTTGAGGTTTGAAAAAAAGGGATATTTCCCAGATTTTTAACTCAAAATAAGGGAAAATTTCGGAAAGTCATACCCTTCACCAAAAGTGGGTGTGTAGTTGAATGGGGGGCAATTTTCTATCTAGTATTTGTGATTTCCTGGACTCTAGTGCATGTTGGTGATAGCCAAGACCCAAACTCAATATGCTTATAGTTTATAGAGTGCATTTGTGAATAAACTATACATTTATTTTTATTTGCTTTCAGTGGTACCAGTTATTTCCCAAATTAAGGGCTAAAATACGTATCTTATGTTAAAATAAGAAAGGTCATTATATAACCAGTCAATAAATTCAATTCCATTGCAATTTATTATGGTTTTACCATAATCATGGCCTCAGAACACTAGATAGATAGATAGATAGATAGATAGATAGATAGATAGATAGATAGATAGATAGATAGATAGATAGATAGATAGATAGACAGACAGATAGACAGACAGACAGACAGACAGAGTAATAAAGAGTAATATAAAATATTAAACCAAGAGTGATTTAAAATGGGTAAGTTTCAGATAGAAAATAGACAATGAGTGGATAAAACAGTTAATACACCAATTAGTTTACACTAGGCTATTTATGAGGTCTTAGCCAGGACATACTTAATGCAAACATGTGTAGCTTACCTCTGATTATTTGGGAGGCTTTTGTTTTCCCCATGCAAAATTTCTTTGCGATGGAAGAGTCTGGGAACATTCCAGCCACGCACTTGTTGAAATCATCAAAGAAAGAGAGGCTAATGTTTTTCTTAGCTATTAGCATCGCCATCTTCACCTCAGACCTAATCAGTGTTGCCAGATACTGCTGACGTTTTCCAGCCCAAAATATGTTCAAAAACCGCCAAAATGCACTTGAAACCGCCCAACTTGGGCGGGAAACCGCCCAATCTGGCAACACTGGACCTAATCACTTGTTCAGCCTCGCCTCCGGACGTAGTTATGTAATTACTGATGCCTGAGAGGGCGGGGACGTGAATTCATGCCCCGACTTCCTGCTGTAAACTCCTGTCAGAGGCGCGTCATGAATTCTGGACCTACCGACTTTTTTATATTGTCAAAATATGGGATATTTTCGGGAAAAAAAAAAAAAAAACGGGAAGACAGCGGGAAATGAGTCAAAATAAGGGATTTCCCGGGAAAAACGGGAGGGTTGACAGGTATGCCATAAATCCAGTGCACAGCCAGTGCTCACTACTTGGTACCATATTCACACTGCAAAAAAACTGAAAACGGAATTTGAGGAGAAAATTCCTTAATACAGGTCGTCGTCAACTTACGACTGCGTTTGGTTACGACTGACCGGTCGTAAACCGATCTGGTCGTAAGTCGGTCTATGTTAAATGAACGTAAGTATATTGTGATGTGTAATGATATTGTAATCATCTTAAAGTCTTATTTTATCAACATTTTCTTATTTCATTACCTTGGCTCATTATTTGGTTGAAGTCAAACACTGCATACTACACTGCGTACAGTACAATTCGTTTAATACGTGCAAAACAAAACATACGAAATACAGGTGTGAAAAATAGAAAACATTTTAGTTTGAAACATACCAAAGTACAAATGTAAAACATAGCAAAATCCAAAATTTAGTGACCGCTGGCATCACTGGTGCTTGGCTGTGGGTCGTCTACATCAGGGGTTCCCAAACCTTTCCATGCCAAGGCCCCCCAAACAGCATTAGCTTCTGGCCGGGGACCCCCTTTGCAAACCCACAGACAATGCTACAAAATATGTAAAGAAACATCAACTTTTAGAATGTCTTCTCTTACTTTTATTCAATAGTCAATCATTGTTACATTTGTTTAGCATAAGAATATTATTAACTAACATGTTTTCAACACAAATATTTTCGCACTGAACAATAAACTGTATAACCTCCTGTAGTACCTGATTCAACTCGTTATCCATCCTTTTTGCGACCAGTGCCTCGCGATGGAGCATGCAGTGTGTGGCCACTACATGCGGGGCCTTCTGCTTAATGAGAGCGGTCACTCCACTGATCTTCCCGGTCATTGCCGCGGCTCCGTCCGAACATCCCCCCACACAACGGGTCCAGTCCAATCCGTTAGACTCAATGTAATCGTCCAAAACTTGAAAAATGTCTTTCCCAGTAGTTCTTCTTTCAAGTGCTTTACAAAATAGTATTTCCTCCACAAATCTTTCCTGTGAAATAAATCTGATGTACACAAGCAGTTGGGCCTCATTGGATAAATCTGTGCTCTCATCCAGCTGAAGTGCGAAGTATTCGCTGGCTCTCACCTGCTCCAACAGCTGAGCAGATACGTCTTGAGCCATGTCACCAATCCGTCGGCTCACGGTGTTATCAGAGAGTGGGACAGCATCGATTTTTTTGGCAGCATCCTCACCAAGCAATTCTCGGACAATGTCTTTGGTGGCTGGTAAAATCAAATCTTTTCCAATTGAGTGAGGTTTTTTAGCATGAGCAATGTGGTACGAAGCTAAAAATTATGCCTTCAGGGCCGGCTCAGGGACAGTAGCTTGCTGGGTGAATGCAGCAGATTGCCTGACCAAATGCTCTTCTTTGCGTCTGAAGAAATCTACTGTTTTTTCGGCATCTGTCGGATGTTTTTGTACCAAGTGACGCTGAAGTTTCGAAGGTTTTAAGCACTCGTTTGACAAGGTCTCCAGACAGAGGACGCATTTCGGGCAATCATGGCCATTTTTCTGTATGGCTGTAAAGCCATACTTAATGTATGCTGCCTCATATTTTCGGATTTTAGTTGGCCAGGACTTCTTAGTTTTTTTCACAGCAGTGTCCTCCACAGCAGGGCTGTTGGTTTGTTCCTTCGGGCTCTTCTTCAAAAACCTGTCCATTTTGCGCTAGCAATACGCTAGCTTGAGGAGCAAAGCAGCTTGATAAATGGCGCAAACCGCAACATCACAGGCAATCGGAGAGATGAGCATGGCAAACAACGTTTCGATACGATGTATTATTATTAATAATTATATTTTATAATAATGATTAAAAAACTAATTACAATATATTTAATAATAATTATTTTAAAAAAGTATATTTTTTTCACAATTTTTTTTTATCATCGTCCCTCCAACTTTCTGAGGCCCCCCTAGCGCCCCCTGGCGGCCACGCCCCCCACTTTGAAAACCACTGGTCTACATCATCATCAGCTGTTGCAGCGCTCGGGCTGGCGGGAGCATTTGCTCGTTTCATAAACATGGTAAGCCTCATCTGAACTGTTTGTTTCTTTTTCTCCTCATAAATTTCACGATACGGACGAAGCCCGTCATGTACCATCCGTTCAATCCTTGCAAATCTTTCTATGTTTTAGAACTAAATCTGTACCGGGATACTGCTCACACTGAGCAGCGTGCGTGGCGAGAGGCTGGATGTTGGGCGATGCCAAGAGCTGGGGAGGAAACTGTCATACGCTCAGCTGGGAAACACTCGCCAGTCGTAACCAGACGGTCGTAAAGTTGATCAGTCGCAAGTTGCATAGGTTGTAAGTCGACAACTACCTGTAATAATGAAATTATCTCGCTGCATGAACAGATCAGGGCGGCACGGTGGTGTAGTGGTTAGCGCTGTCGCCTCACAGCAAGAAGGCCCGGGTTCGAGCCCTGTGGCCGGCGAGGGCCTTTCTGTGCGGAGTTTGCATGTTCTCCCCGTGTCCGCGTGGGTTTCCTCCGGGTGCTCCGGTTTCCCCCACAGTCCAAAGACATGCAGGTTAGGTTAACTGGTGACTTTAAATTGACCGTAGGTGTGAATGTGAGTGTGAATGGTTGTCTGTGTCTATGTGTCAGCCCTGTGATGACCTGGCGACTTGTCCAGGGTGTACCCCGCCTTTCGCCCGTAGTCAGCTGGGATAGGCTCCAGCTTGCCTGCGACCCTGTAGAACAGGATAAAGCGGCTAGAGATAATGAGATGAGATGAACAGATCATTTTACTTGACAAGACATCTTGGAATAAGTTGGTTACAATCTAGAACCAGTTTTAATAATCTCAGAGTTGGTGTCTTGTATTCTTCTACACTGCAAAAATGATATCTTAACAAGTTAGAGTATCTCGGATATAGTTGAAACGACCTAGCATTTCCTATTAGAAGAATACGGTACGAGACACCAACTCTGAGATTAGTAAAACTAGTTCTAGATTGTAACCAATTTAACCCAAGATGCCTTGTGAAGTAAAATTATCTGTCTGTGTAGCAAGATAATTTCATGAGTATTAAACAATTTTCTCCTCAAATTTAGTTTTCAGCTTTTTGCAGTGCAAGTACCACAATACAGCCAACAAGCACTTGTTAGCTGTTTATTTAACACAGAAAACATTATAACTTCTTTTTTTTTTGTGGTTTCAGATTCACTGGGTTATTTGTAACATCCACATTGTTTATGTCAGAGCAGATCATGATGGTGTGTTTCCAGTGCACTCAACACCAAGTGCCTGAATTCAGTCCCTCACTGCTGCCTTACAGTATATACTGCTCTTTACAGAATAGTCCAGAGGTGTACCACAGTGATCTTTATGCATCTGTCTAGTACTCAAGATATTTGTATCTCTAGCTGTATCAAGATTTGGAAAAACACACTAAAAAGCCAGGGGCAAAAATGCACGGTCTGGGAATTCTGGCTCTGACAGTTCTTTCGCACTCTAGTTCACGACTGATCACTAGTAAACTGCTCACACAGTTATTATTTTTGTTTGTAAACGGCCATAATACTGTATGTACTTTCTAGCAAATTTAATTAGAAACCTATTTGAATCTACTTCCTAACATATCAACAAACTAGTATCATAATCTAAAGCACTGCAACCCTGACTAGGAATAAAACAATGCTCACGTCCTGGCATTTAAAAAAAAAAAAAAGGAATAATGCACCTCCTGTTAATTTCTGTATTTGCATCTGTTTAATTTGAATAAAGTATTTATATTTGCCTACATTCCATGAACAGGTTATATAGTAAAAAGAAACAGACGCAGGACCTGCCTCACCCCAAAGTAGTGCTTATTTCCTTATACTCTGTGTGATAGACACATTTCATGGTAAGCTGTAATATGTGGAAAACACCGGTATGACTAGTGGTGTAAATGGCCCACTGTGGCCTTGACAGTGCCAATAATAATTAAATTAGACAGCGCCATTTCCTTGGGTCTTGAAGTAGACCAATACGACTGAGCTCTATCCTTGTAGGGGCGGCCTCTCTCTCTTTCTCACCATCACCCTTTCGTGTGCAAAGTACTGCGAGTACTAAAGTTTTCAGTCATGCAGTTAATCTGTAACATCCTGTAGTAATAAATAACGCCAAGCTGGCTTGTAGTATAATCTTTAAGATCTTCCAATCTACTTGTTACTGCAAAATTCATGCGTACTGTATGCTGACATACACCTCAAATCCATACATTCCCCGATCATTACAGATCCATTATTAGTATAATACACAGACAGGTGTGTCACATGGAGGCTGCCTAGACCTGGATTCAGTAAAGTCATCAAATAAGCCGTGCTGAAATCCAAACCGAGGTTATCCAAACCACAGTCTGATTACAAGAGCACAAGTCAATGGCTTCCACAGTATCAGCACCCTGAAGAGGGCAAGGCAAAGCAAGCAATGACTATAAACAAACACGGAGAGAGGTGAAAGAACACACACCCAATCCAAGCACAACCACCACCACACACGCAAAGTAGTCCAGGAAAGTCTATTCTCGGACCTGCTCCTGAACATCTGGCTTTCAGTCACCTTAGTGAAGAATGCATGACTCACATTTATAGCAGGATTGTGAGAGAATGTGAATATCAGCACAGCAAACCCAAAAATACAATTCTATTTCGTTAGCAGCTTGGATTATAGGATACTATTTGATAATCCCTTCTAGCCAAAAGTAACACAAAGACCAGAGGAATTCTCTCTACTTTTATTCTGACAAGTAGCTTCATCATCAAAACTGCAAATATGGGGTTTAAAGGGCTGATGACATGAACATGACTCTATGCAATTTCTTAAATAAACTATACAACATGGCAAACATGTTAGATTTCTGTTATAATTACGTGAAAAGAAGCTGTTGTTATGCAAATATCCAACTTTTAATTGCACAGCGCAAGAAAACTGGGTCCGTGGCTCGCGGCCATGCTGTGACGTCAGCAGAACACCACGCTGCGGTTCACTGGCTGTTCTACTCAATGGAAATGGCGCATGAAAACACCGGTGAACTCTCTAGTGCTAGCTCTTCAACAACCAAATACTGGTACTTTAAGCAGTGATCATGATGGCATGATTTTATCTGATTTTAAATAAATGAGATTGATAATAATGTGAATGTTCACAACTAGTACATACAAACTCTTCAGCTTCTGATTCAGCAGCTGCGTCATACTCCGCAAAAACATCAGCAAGAACCTACAATATAAATGGAAATGCAATACACTAAGCTCAAATGACTTTTGGAAAGTATAATTTCTAAATTTTTTCTACATATTCTTGAAGTCGGTCATCGGGGTACTTGCTACCGTTCCCTAACAACGCATGGCAAAGGGTAAAGTGTAGTGTTGCTACGAGTACTTGCTAAAGCCTCCGGTGGAAGATCCTCGATGTGCTGATAAGACATACAGTTCTATATAACACACAAGTGTCACGATAATCACAAAACAGATGCAAATTGTTAAAATACCTAATTTTTAAGCAATCATGTATTAATCTCTTCCGAATAGAATCTATGATAGCCTACCCTCTTTACCCTTTGCCTCTCGTTGCTAGGCGGCAGTTACATGAAAGCCGCAAGCTTTCACAAGCAAATACATGACTGATATCACGCCGACTTTATGATTACATTTATGATTATCATGAATGTGTACTCTATGATGTGTACTCTATGAGCGCTCTGGAGCGAGTGACTTCCAAGATGGCCGCGCAGACCGCATGGTTACTATTTTTAGCATCATGTTGGAGCACTCTATAGCGCTACGTACCTTTATCTTATGTCGTTTCTCAACACATGTTCTGACAGGAGGACTGTCTTTGGAGGAGTCGCCTTGTCCCAGGCGACTGCTGGATCCGACATAGCTACTAGTAGACCCCCTCCGGAATACTGTAGGCACTGCTGATGGTAGCAACACACGTTTGTGCTGAACTGAACACCCAAGAGATCCTTTTAAGCTGGGAAGGGTGTCAAAACAATCCAAATCGAAGTGTTCAGAGCGCAGGACGGATGTTGGTGAGGGCTCCCACTTGTCACGAGTGCGCCTGACTTGCCTCACCCACTTCGCATGCAGCTCGGGATCTCTGGGAAACTTGAATAAACTTACCCCATCCTTGTGGGTTTTGGAGCAAAAGCCGGCAACACAACGCGAAGGCATAATAACTAATATATATATATATATATATATATATATATATATATATATATATATATATATATATATATATATATAAAATGTCTAATAAAAATACTAATAATGATAAACTGGTAAGTTAGGAGGAAGGTTCTTTCGCTGACGTCATATAGCTCCTCCTCCTCCTCTTTCGTCTCCTGGGTGCTGCAGCCCCGTCAAATTTGCCCAGATAGCCGCGTTTATCATAACTTGTAAAATAGGCACCTTCGTGAATTAATATATGGATCATCGGGAATTACTTTTTATGTTATAAAACATCGCCAAAGATGTCAAAAACGTGTCATCAGCACTTTAATGACACCCATGCAAAAGTCCATGTGCAAAGACATTTATTTTCAGTGACATCTGGATGACTGTACTAAAATCACAGTGCAGGTTTCAGCATGGAGTCAGAGGTACATACTGGCTCTGGAGCATGAAAAAATACGGGCTGTGGAACTGAAGCTGCCACGCTGTGAGTGTTATGACGGTGTTACGCAGCATAACACTTTGGGAAGATTTGAAGAGAATATAACAAGTGATCACAATCTCTGCCACACACACACCGTGACAGTCCTGCTAGATCTCAATTCTAATGAAACATACACAGTGACAGTCCTGGATCTTGATTCTAATCACACACACACACTGACAGTCCTCAATTTCGATTCTAATGAAATCCAAGATCACCGAGCAGACAGCTGCGAGTTAATGTGTGTATACTTGTAGGATAGTGAGATAGATATTGAAGTAAAACAAATGCAAATGCTGACAAATGCTTTCCATACAGATTGATCACTAGATAAAATCAACAGAGAGTGAGAGAGAGATTGAGACAAAGATAGTGTGTGTGTGTCGCCACAAAGGAATGTTTTCTGAGTAAACATCTTTGAAGGTCTCATGGGGATCAGAACAGGGCAGAACACCGTGCTCATGGTGACATTTTCTTTTCCATTATTCAGAAACTGGCGTTTAAGGAATTACTGAGTGCACGTCAGATTGTATACATGCTGCGCTGAGACACGTATTCGGTTGGCATTGCTCTCTGATCGCCAGTGTGACTATCCTCTGAGCATGCCAGATGAACTCTTGCCCATTCAGTCTTGCGTAACAGTAAACTTCAGGCACAAATGGTTCTGTTCAGCCCTGTCTATTAATTACTACACCCAGAACAAAGTTTATTCTCACAATGAATCACTGTTAGCAAAATCTTTGCGGAAACATGAAAGTTTCTGCTGGAAAAGCCAGGAAGACAAAACAGTAAACAGCCTGAATTTACTCTCACATTAATAACCGTCACTCCCTCCCACACAGCTCCTGAATATCAAAAGCATCCAAACCTATTATCTGGCTCCAGTAACAGTAATCTACATTTTTATACAGGCTTGTTTTCTCCTTCATCGAGCCATCATTTGGTCACTTTCAGATACTTTTAACCCATGATGATCATTCCAACCTTTAACGTGATACTTACTGACTTCATTTTGTTGCCTCATTGTCCATCAAATGACTACACTGGTATGAGACGGTATGGTATGGTATGGTAATCCTGCAAGATGTGTGTGCGTGTACGTAGGTTTTACTATGCGGAGGAGAGCTGAGTGATGATGACATCCATGTACTGCTGCTTTGCCAGTTTTGTTCCAGCTAAAGTAATTACACATACTAAGAGAAACCCACACAGATGGCCTTGGGGAACCCACACAAATAACCTTTCTATCTTAAATGTGTTTTCTCTCCCTTTTAAAATCAAATGTTTTATTGCCCTTAGAACTCATTTCATTATTCTCTGTTCAACAATCTAACATTCTACCCCCTTATCCTTATACGTCTTTTTTCCCCCCCCACCATTACTGGTACAAGTGTCTGAGAAAGGATTTAAATTATTTGAAGTTAACAAGGATGCAGTTAAATGAAGGAATAAACAAAACAGCTGTAGTATAGAGTGTAGATTCAGTAGTATGACGATAAGCTTTTACGTTGCATCCACTGGATTTTTCCTCCCTTTCACTGGGAGTTAACAGAATCTCTGATGTACTAGTATACTTTTATATACTGAACAAGCTGCTAAAGAACTCAATGAACAGACTTTAAGTTAGTGGCTGATATAAAAGCACCAACTACACGCATCAGGAGGAGGAGAGATAGAGCAGAAGGGGAAAAAAGGCATAGTATGTGGGTGGACAGACGATGAATGATGGGAAGATAGGATTACAGCTACGCATTCGCATAACGAGTACAAACATCAGTTGCGTCAGCACTAGCGTCACTCATTTCTAGCTGTTTAAAAAACATGCAGTTTCCTTCAGTTTTGTCAGTCTATTTGCTCAGCCTTCTGGTCCTTAAATCAAGACATCAAGCAAAACATCCTTGAGCATGTCAGAAATAGAAGCGAGCTCGTCCGCATGTGTACAGAGTCAGAGATGTCATGCACTGGGTGCTTTCTGTTCTGAGGAGTGCTGGAACACTCTGAGCCGTTGCTCCAGGGCTGATCGTGGCAGGCCTGGGAAAGAGTTGCTCTTGTCATATTGTATGTTTGCAAATTAAACATGTGCTTTGGGACTTTTGACATCCATTAGGGTGCATCAGTTGCCCCCTAAAAATGAAAAGTTCCTCCGATCATGATGCATTTTTGTTTTTATGTTCCTTTTGGTAAGAAAACACACTGGGTGAAATATTTTGACAAAATTCAAAAGTTTAATGGCGGCACCAAGAGCTCAAAGTTATGGAAAAAGCTGCTATTTTATGACTTTTATGACAAAATTTCGATCACTTTTCATGAAACATTATGGCACCTTATAGAGTATACCAAATATCTTAGATACACATTTTTAGTACATATTCTAAATATATTATCAAGCACAGTTTGAGTTTTAGCTGTTCATTGTTCAACTACTTTTAAACAATACAAATGTATTCTGAATCACATTAATGCTTCTCAATCCCTTGCAAAGGTTCTTAACATGATCTCTGCGTCACAAGAAATCAGTAAATGGAGTCCAACATTGTGATTCAAACCTTACGCGAAAACATAAAATAAGCGTTTTTTGGCAAAAAAAATGAACCTCATGGTGCCACCATTAGACTTTTGAATATGGTCAAAAAATTTTACAGGATGTCTTTATTGGTGAAAAGGAACACCCAAACAAAAATGCATCAGATTTTATGAAAGTGAGGGCAACTGATGCACCCTAACATCCATGCTTGCTTAACTCCAAGTAGGAGATAAAAGGAGAGGCTGACTTGGCTTAAGTGACCATGTGCAAAAGAGTGCAGTCAAACTGACAGCCCTGCTCTGTGACTAGGAAAGATGACATTCCTCACCATCTGAGTAACAGCATCCAATCTTGAGCATGTGATGCTCTCCTCTAAGGCTACATCCACACGACAACGGCAACGAGATTTAAAAAAAAAATAAAAATATCGCGTCCACATGGGCAACGGATCAGTAAAATATCAGGTCCATATGGCAACGCAACGCTTGCTGAAAACGATGCAATACACATGCCACACCTCTAGGTGCGCTGTAAGACGGTCCCATCGGAGACACCACAACAATAGAAGAAGTAAGGACGCATGCGCATAAACTATTATGCGCGAGACTTCATATTAGCCACAAAGTCAGAAAAATCTGTTCGTAAAATTACGTTATAATGACCAAATACAATGAAAAGTATTTTTCCAGTCTCACCTGTGAAAGGTAATCCCATGTGATCTCGTTTAGACGGTAAACCTGTTGGTACAGTTAAACGCAGCACATGAATGAGGCATCTTTATTCTCCGCTTTGACCCATCCAATATGGCGGCGAGGATGACGTATGATTCTACGCGGAAGGCGGCGTCTTTAATGGTCCGGAATAAATTGAATGCTACACGTTGATGGATTAATTTGTTCTTCTACGCCCTTTTTGAGGAATGTATTGTAGGACTTAAACCAACATCTGAAGAGGTGAGATCGCTCCTTTTTTCCCCTATTTTTGCTGGCGGGATTGACTCTCACTCTCTCTCTCTCTCTCTCTCTCTCTCACTTTGCACCATTACACAATAAATATTCACAGTGAAAATATTTTGTAAGCGTGTTTCATGAACCAAGTTAAAGGATTTGTTGACAACTCGCATCGAGTTCGTTACACTTCTACCCGGCATGAAGCACATGTGGTTGTGACGTCATCGTAAACAAATCCGTTCTACTCATCCAGACGACTTCGCAACGGTGCCGTTGCCAGATCTTTCCACTCTGGAACCCGTTCTCAAAAGATTTCGTTTTGGGGTACCCAAAACGCCGGTGCCGTGTGGACGCCAGGCCGAAACGATAAACAATTTTATCAGATTCACCTGAATCTGTTGCCGTGTGGACAGGGCCTAAGTATAACATGCGTGAAAAGATTTAAAAAGATGCCCTGATGGGCTTCACATGTCTCAGAGGAAGCATGTATTAGCCTCCACCCTTCCAGATAGAAATTTGCGGTAATGTAAGGTAGCATATTATTGTGCTACTGGGTGGTACAGCTAAACTTAAAGGAAATGAGATTTAAAAGAAAAAAAAAAAACCTCCACATGTAACCCTGTAAATCTCTTTCTTTGTCTCTGCCTCTGATGCTTCATGCATTAGTGCTAGAAGTAATGCATAACTGACAAGGAACATCCAATACAAAGATGTATCACAGCAAAAAGATGCTGTACGTAGCTTTGTTACTTACTTGATTTGCTCAGACTGTAAATGTGAGTGTGGCATTAGTTAACGTGGCTCATACCATTGAAAAGGACAGTAGTTCTGGGAGTGACATCCAAGTCCAGAGGAGGTGTGACGGGGTAAGCCTTCAGTGTAGACACAGCACACAGAAGCTGCAGGCAGAACAGCCATGCCACGTTGCTCCTCATCTTCATCACCTCTTGTTTTGCCCAGGAGAGGCGAGCACCTCAAATTTGAAACTTGGCAATTTGTATCCGTCACCACAACAAGATCCCAGCGATCCTAACTACCGCATCATCCTTCTGAATAATTGACCTAAAAACACGCACAAAAACAAAAGGTTAGTGGAGGCAGCAAAATACAAAAGAATTGCTGAGACTGTGGGAGAAACAGAAAAAGCATCACAGTAGAAACTAGGATTTGTGAAAATAGCCAGCTGAGATTTTCACTCAGAGGTGTCAAGTGAGAACATTAAACATATCCATTCAGAAAATGGTGCAACATCCTGAAGTGTTGTGCTCTGTCTGATGCACCTGCATTAAGTTATATAATTGATGGCTAATCAATGACAAAATACTCAATGGGAGCTGTAAACCTTCAAATGTCTCTCGTCTCCATTACAATCACCAGATGTATTCAGACGTGTTCCCCATGAGGTGAATGAACAACCATCACACTCACACCGATGGGCAGTTTAGAGTAGCCAGTTGACCTAATTTGCATGTGTTTGGACTGTGAGGGGAAACCCACACCAGAATGCAGAGAACATGCAAACACCAGTTGGCTGCGAGGTTCAAACCCAGAATCTTCTTGCTCAGAGACGACCGTGCTAACCACTGCATCACTGTGCCACCCAAAATATACTTATTTGTATCAATATTGTAAAAGGCCAATATGATGATTAACAAATGATACATTGTTCAGCTCTAGAAGGAACACATTTATTATCTATGCAATATTAAAAAAAAATTATATATGCCACTAGGTTATGATAATTAATTTTAATATTTAAAATGTATATTTTTAATAGTAAAATAGCAGAATATTTAGTACTTTTGATGCTATACATACAACCCTAATTCCATAAATTTGGGACACTGAATAAAACGTAAATAAAAAAAACAGAATATGATAATTTGCAAATCTTGGAAGCCCTATATTTAATTGAAAATAGGACAAAGACAACATATAAAATAGTGAAACAATTTTTTTTTAAAAAATATATGCTCATTCTGAATTTGAGGTCAGCAACACATTTCAAAAAGTTAGGACAGGAACCACCGTGTTGCATCTACCTCTACAAGACTCTGTAAATGTTTGGGAACTGAGGAGACCAATTGCTGTAGTTCTGAAAGAGAAATGTTGTCCCATTCTCGACTGATCTACAATTTCAGTTGCTCACTGGTTTGGGGTCTCCTTTATCCTATTTTGCGCTTCATAATGCGCCAAATGTTTTAAATGGGAGACTGGTCTGGACTGCAGGCAGGTCAGTTTAGCACCCTGACTCTTTTACTACGGAGGCATGCAGTTTTAATATGTGCAGAAAGCAGTTTGGCTTTGTCTTGCTGAAAGAATGAAGGCCTTCTCTGAAAAAGATTTTGTCTGGATGCAGTAATGAACTGTTTTCATAGATGATGGTTTTCTGAAGTGTTCCTGAGCTCATACAGTGATTTACACTACAGACACGTGTCTGCTTTTAATGCAGTGTCGCCTGAGGGCCTGAAAAATCACAGGCATCCAATATCAGTGTTCAGCCTTGTCTCTTGCGTACAGAGATTTCTCCAGACTCTCTGAATCTTTTAATGATGTGATCCCCAAATCCTTTACAATTTTACATTGAGAAACGTTATTCTTAAATTGCTGCACTGTTTGTCCACGCAGTCTTTCACAGAGCGGTGAACCCCTCCCCATCTTTACTTCTGAGAGACTCCGCCTCTCTGGGATGCCCTTTTTATATCCAATCATGTTACTCACCTGTTGCTAATTAACCTAATTAGTTTTTTGTTTTTTTTAGCATTACACAAATTTTTCAGTCTTTTGTTGCCCCTGTCCCAACTTTTTTGATTTCATCAACTTTTTTGCTGGCATCAAATTCAAAATAAGCATATATTTTTCAAAAAAAAATTTTTTTTTCTCAGTTTCAACATTTGATATGTTGTCTTTGTACTATTTTCAATGAAATATAGGGTTTCCATGATTTGCAAATCGTCATATTGTGTTTTTGTATTTATGTTTTACACAGTGTCCCAGCTTTATGGAACTGGGGTTGTAGTATATAATAATTAAGTATAAAGATCAAGATCTAGAAAAAAACTGATTTAATTCATCAAACCGCCAGAGGCTACACTAAAATGATCAAACCTACACAAAACTTCTTGACACTCACATCTGCAGGTACACGCATTTACACAGAATCCAAGGCTGTGTCCCAAATCACGCAATGCCTAAACAGTAATGTCACCAGTGGTGTCGTGATGTTCTCTTTAGTATACCTGTACACCTGCTCATTTATGCAGCTATCCAATTATTCATTAATATAGCAGCAGCATAATGCATAAAAATCACGCAGATCCAGGTCAAGAGCTTCAGTTAATGCTCATTCATCAACTGGCCATGTTCCTCTGACCTCTCTTATCAACAAGATGTTTCCACTCACAGAACTGTTGCTCACTCAGTGTTTTTTGTTTTTGCAACATCCTGTGCAAACTCTAGAAACTGCGAAGCGTGAAAATCCCAGGAAATCAGCAGTTTCTGAAATACTCAGACCGGCCCTTCTCGTACCAACCACCATACCACAGTCAAAGTCAATGAGATCACATTCTGATGTTTGATATAAACATTAACTGAAGCTCTTGATCTGTATCTACATGATTTTTATGCATTGTGCTCCAGCCACATGAGCGAATGACTGGATAACAGGTCAGAATATATGAACGAGCAGTTGAACAGCTGTTCCTATTAAAGTGACCAGTGAGTGCAGCTTGCTAGCTATAATAAAAGCTGTGGTTGAAGAGGAAAGTATTGTCCTGCTGTAATCTGAACTGCTGTAATCTGGGTTGAATGCAGATGTTTTCCCTGAAGCTCTGCACACTGGGGTTGTTGGATATTGCGAGCGTATGCATATTTATTTCTAGCTACATACTGTAGTTTTGGGGGGGTTTTCGCCACATTTTGAACAAAAAAAAAATCCGACGTACTTTAGCTTTTTAATGGGACTAGAAGCATGACTATCAATGCTTGATGGTTTCTCAAGAGTACAGTATATGATCTCTGTAAAACACACCACACACACACACACTGCGCGATGTGATTTAGAAGGACAGTTGTTCTACACTCCCACTGTTCCCTTCACCTCTCTCCCCATCATTCTTACACACTCTGTCCTTCCCTTCTATAAACACTACAGAACACTCCCTCTCTGTCTAAGATAAACACACGCTCGTTCCCATTAAAAGCTTACGCACTAGATGAGAGCCGTTTTCTTTTCCTTCCTAACCCCTACTGCTCCCCAAGAGGCTATGCACCCAGTACCCTCTTAGTCTCTTTCTCCCGAAATCCAACATAACTAAATACAAGCATCTGTGTCACTATCACTTTCTCTCTCCCTCTCATGTACGTGTACACACACACACACACACACACACACACACACACACACACACACACACTGCATTAAAGGAATCAGCAATACACAACGCTGAACAGTTACACTGGTTCAGCACAGGCAGCTGTGTGTCTCCCTGACTACACTTGTGCTGTCACAGCTGGTTGTGAGCGTGGCGTACAGGTGCAGTGTAACTAGCTTTTAATAACAAGCTGTTGCACAAGCAAAACAGGATGTGACAGAAGCCCAGGAATATCTAGCACAATTACAACCAGTGCAAAAATAACATCTAATCCTTTACTAGAAAGCGCGACCAATGGAACTGCAGGAACCCGCATACCTGTTGAAGACAAATAACTTGGCATTCATGACAGCAATTACCTTATACACTGTGCAAACATTTGGACATCTTTGACTCTTATTTAAGGTCTCTGAACAGGGGGTGTGTGTGTGTGTGTGTGTGTGTGTGTGTGTGTGTGTGTGTGTGTGTGTGTGTGTGTGTGTGTGTGTGTGTGAGACAACACTGGAACATTTCACACAAAGCTGAAGCATGGTTATAATTGTTTCCAATGACTTTCATACTGAACAACATAGTCACTGTTTTTAGAAAAACTTTCGGAAAAGAAATAGATATGTTTATGATAGCTTGAAGGGTTCCTTTTAAAAATACTGTACAATATTTCAATCTATAGGGTGTCTGAAAACTCGGGAACCAATGGGAAGATGTTGAGGAAAAATACGCTGATAGGAATCATCAAAGACAATACAGCAGCTGAGAAAATGTGTTGACTGTAAGATGGAACATATGTATATAATAAGCAGCAAAGTTTGTTTGTTTGTCTTGAGCTAACGTCGATATTGCTCGACAGATTTTCACCAAATTTGACAAGTAGGTCCGGGGATGACCCGGAATTTTGCAGATATAAACAAAATTCATGTACTGGCCCTAGGGAGGTCCCTGGAGGGCACAACATCCACCCACCCCCTCCCTCAATGCCTTTCACGTTACGTTTATCAACGCAAACTATCGACAGATCTTCACTAAACTTGGGACGTAGATACAGGAGATAGCCACAATTTGGCATAACTCAAATTCTATACTTGGGCCCCAGGGGGTCCCCAGTGGGCTCCTGGGTGGTGGATGTTTGGATTTTTGTTTGTCTTGGGTTAGCATCACCATTTCTTGATGGATCTTCACCAAATTTGACATGGAAGTCTGGGAGCAACCCAGAATTTTGCAAAACCCGGGCAACAGCAGGTAACCTGCTAGTAATATATAAATAATAATATATGAGTGATTCCACGCTTATGGGTACTGAAATGGGGACATGAACTTATTCACCTAAAACCATTTCTTTTTTTACCATCAGGTCACAAAACATGTAATCTTTAATGAATGATATGTTAAAAGAGAACTTTAATTTTCTGAGATGTAATAAAAACATATTTATATGCCAAAGTCAAGCCTATGAGTTCCAAAATGATGTCTGTTACATTACTTCTGTTACGATTGTCCATCTCGCGTCTGTTACAAATTAATTACAATCTAGCTATATACCATGTTAATCTTATTGAAAGAATGTGTATGTTTATTCTACTACACATGTTTATTAATTATATTTGCTAAAACATCACCTTCCTATGTTTCAAAAAGTAATTCTACATTGTTAAAATTGAGAATATATATGTCCACAACACTTCTGTTACGTTCTGACTTTGGCATATAAATATGTTTTTATTACATCTCAGAAAATTAAAGTTATCTTTTAACACATCATTCATTAAAGATTACATGTTTTGTGACCTGATGGTAAAAAAAGAAATGGTTTTAGGTGAATTTTTAAAAATAAGTTCATGTCCCCATTTCAGTACCCATAAGCGTGGAATCACTCATATAAATACAAAATCAAGTACATTTAGTTTGATTCTCATTTGTTCTTGGCTTTTTGGATGCTCTGTAGTTGCAGTTACTGTATGCAACAAGCCACGTTTGAATAGTTTTGCAACGTCACATAATATCGCATCGTAGTTTTTGACCAACGCATTTTAAAACAGCTGCTGGTTTATGGTCTGAAAACATAAATTCCTTCTCCCTTTCCTTTTTTCCTTCTATGATCTGGAAACCAAAGAAAGATAAATCATGTTACAAATCACTCGCTATGAAAGGACTGACAGACAGATCTCATAGTCAAATGTTATGGGCTTACTTTTTAACTCCAAAACAGTACACACAAGAGCATGTCTATCTGTCCATTAATAATGAAATATTCACAGAATATATATATAAAAAAAAAAAAGACAGCTTGCATTTTCAATGAAAAAGCAAGCTTTGATCATTAGACTGTTATAAGATTTTGTCATGTTTGCTCAGTGTTTACTCACAGCTCAAAGTCTTGAGACAATATATCCACAGGGCGTAAACATATACAGTAGCTGTCTGCAGTGTCAAACATAAATAAAGGTATAAGGGATCTAAGAAGTTTCAGATTGACTTTCCCATAAACTGTGTGAATAAAATATGGCAAAATGTTGCAGTTAAAAGTCAGTCCAGAAAATCTAAACACAGAACCTAGCAGGTATCTCTCACACACCACACTCTCAAACGATCTGAAAGCGAGTCAAAAGCAATACAAACAGGGTGGAGGAGGAAAAAGAAATTCAACTGTCAATATTACAAAAGGCTGCCCACATTCGGTTCCATGCCCACAGTGATAATCCCTCAGCACGTGCCCAGAAAAGGTGAACAAGAGAATGCTTTGGAAACTGCAACTCCTACAACTTTACTATTGTATTCAAATCTGACATTTCAGTTGCATCAATCTTTCTAAATCTGAGAACTTGAAAACCTGTAAACCTGATCCACAGCATTCTGCCCTAAGACCGATTTAATTCAGTGATAGATGGTCAGTAAATACCACCTTATCACATCATCATCGCTGCATTATTTAACATTTTAAAATCCTCACAAAGAATCCAGGTTAATCTCATCTCATCTCATTATCTCTAGCCGCTTTATCCTTCTACAGGGTCGCAGGCAAGCTGGAGCCTATCCCAGCTGACTATGGGCGAAAGGCGGGGTACACCCTGGACAAGTCGCCAGGTCATCACAGGGCTGACACATAGACACAGACAACCATTCACACTCACATTCACACCTACGGCCAATTTAGACTCACCAGTTAACCTAACCTGCATGTCTTTGGACTGTGGGGGAAACCGGAGCACCCGGAGGAAACCCACGCGGACACGGGGAGAACATGCAAACTCCGCACAGAAAGGCCCTCGCCGGCCCCGGGGCTCGAACCCAGGACCTTCTTGCTGTGAGGCGACAGCGCTAACCACTACACCACCGTGCCGCCTCCAGGTTAATCATGAGAAAAAAAAAAAGTTTGTAAAGCACAAACGTGAATGTAGAATGTAGCGTCATTTAGCAGCTCAGCTGGCATTAGAACCCACATGTATGTTTAACCAGCTGTTTATCACACGGAACACATACATCCGCACTTCTAGAAGGTCAGTCCTCCATCACACCTGCTCACACAGAAAGCTCATATTAATCCCAGCCGCTCTTCACATTGTCAGTTGAATAGAAGCAGTGGAACAGTAACCGTATCTCATTAATGAAACCTTTTCATTCGCATTTACTTTTCAGAAACTAAAGTCTATTGTAGTAGCATAATGTGGCTCAGTTCTGATGCTCTGATGGATCACGAATACTGCACCTAAAGCCACACTGTAAAACAAATAAAAATAAAAAATTGAATCAGTTAGTTATGGTGAATAAAATGACTGACATTATTAACAAGGGTGGCTCTGACATGTTAAAACTACAACATTACTGATTAATAAAGCCTTTCTTCATTAGTTAGCACTGTATTGTGTTTTAATGAAAGCCCTAGATCTCTGACAGAATCTTTTGTTGCACATAAAAATGCCTGACTGCAAATAAGGCACTGTGCTTACTTGTCTTGATACAAAATGATCCACGCTTATTTATTGACTTGAGGAGCCTGGGAAGCCTTGTCCTCTTCCCATAAAGGATAGAAAAGGGACTCTGGTGAGCTATAAATGGAATTAATGGAGACAAAGAGGTCACATTAGCCATTCTTTGGCACAAAAAAAGAAGAAAAAAAAGTTCTCTTTCTATTTCACTCTATGGTGCTTTCATAGGCTAAAATAATTACTCCCCAAACACAGAGCTCTATTTTTTTAAAAAATAAATAAACATTAATTAACCGTTAATTATACTTTGGTCAGTTTGCCATGTTATATAATCACATGAAGCCCCCGATGTTAAAGACTCAATAGCTTTTTTGAAAAGTAGAAAGTAAAGTAGAGCCTACAACCAGTGGCGAATTAGCATTAAAAAGCCTTGCTCTGTGCAGTCTAAAAAAGGACGACAGATTTGTTGTTTTATGACGTTATTACGCTTCAGATGACAAGCTTCTATTTCGAGCAGCATTTGTATAAAGCGAGACAGGAGGGCTGCTTTCCATCACTTTCAGAGCACGTCGAGTTTAACAAGTCTGGATGCATGAAGGAATATTTAGTCAGACAAACCTAGAACCTGCTAAATTGATCTTAGGTCTGGTGAGAAGCTCAAGCCCTCACGAGGAAAATGCTGCAGTGCTGGTTGTGAGCTAGTTCTTCATAAATTACCTAAAAACTTACAGAAGTAAAACCTAAAAATGCCATAAAGTCAGAGCACTTATATAGTCACTTAACCTCCTAAGGCCCAAGCTGTTTTTTTACATGCATTTTTTATTTCTCTTTGCTAGTTGGGCTTATTAGAACCTGATTAGAATAAAAACTAAGCATCATCTTTTGATAAGATGTACTTTTAGAGAAAAAGTATGTCCACATATGTGGATTCTTGTTCCGAATTTCTAAAAAGTGCTGTCCACGCATGTGACCGCTAAGCCCTAGGAGGTTAAACAAGCTTTAGGTGTTACTTAACTATTTTCCTGTAGTGTTTCAAAATGGTTTTTCTATTGAATTTCAGTGTAACTAAGGCTACGTTTACATTAGACCGTATCTGTCTCGTTTTCTTCGCGGATGCACTGTCCGTTTACATTAAACCGCCTGGAAACGCCGGGAAACGGGAATCCGCCAGCATCCACGTATTCAATCCAGATCGTGTCAGCTCCGGCGCTGTGTAAACATTCAGAATACGCGGATACGCTGTGCTGAGCTCTAGCTGGCATCTCATTGGACAACGTCACTGTGACATCCACCTTCCTGATTCGCTGGCGTTGGTCATGTGACGCGACTGCTGAAAAACGGCGCGGACTTCCGCCTTGTATCACCTTTCATTAAAGAGTATAAAAGTATGAAAATACTGCAAATACTGATGCAAATACTGCCCATTGTGTAGTTATGATTGTCTTTAGGCTTGCCATC